>NC_134490.1:86672580-86972580 GCF_040206685.1 Ascaphus truei
CACCATAAACCAATACATTGGTATCCATATTTTAAAGAACTACTGTAGAAAGCATGCTTATTTCCTCCACTCCATCTGTCTCCTTATAGAAATGTGTTCCATTAAAAATACATATAATGAATCATAAAATGTTTCAAATTGTGTCGTGTGAGCATGTGCTGCACAGACACCCTGAGAAAAGCAGATTGCTGGCACAAAAGAAATACATTTATATTTAGTTATTCTAGTCACAAATACATAATAATTCACTAATGCGATGAGGATAGCACGACGAAAAAAAATCAATCGATTCACCAAATGAGTGGATCAGAGCGTTTCCTTGGGAATTAGATTTTATAGCCTATGGGAGGTCAGCTCTTAGCTGTTTAGTGTTATTGAAATGACTCCTTATGTCTTCTGTTTATGCTCTGGATTAGTACCTTCCTGTATATTCAGGGTTGGAATGCACGGACGAGAACAGCTGTGCAAACTCTCCAAACAAAATCTCTGCAGACATCCATAACAGTAGGTTTGTGGTGTTTCTCTGGCAGCTAGACCCTGTTTGTTTTTCTGAAAATAGACTATTGGATTGGTAGCCTTCAGAAAATAATCCAAAATTGATTTTGGATATTTCAGTGGAAGATGCCCTATGGCCTTCACTGGTGCCTACAGTTAGGGATACTGAGCTCACGTTTATCCACAGAAGAAACTACTGCCCCCTTTTTAAACAAGTAGTAAGAATATATAGTTACCTAAAGAGTACATTAATAAAACAAAAATAAACCCATTATGTATTTCAGGGTTGCTAAGTGAACTGCTTTCTTCTAAAGACTTTTCTTTACTGTGAAACATTGGAATGGTCAGGTTTTATAAATGACGAATAACCAAATGGAAGGGTAGTTTATATCAGTCCGTGGTAGATGGTCTGTAGATTGAAATTGACTGAAAAATGAATTGCCATCATAGCTTAATGTAAGATATAGTTTGACTGCCTGGGGTTGGGAATTTCAAATGTCTGAAGTGCCGAATTGATAACCTCTGAATTGGAAATACTCTCCCTACAATAGAATACAGTGGAGGCCTATGAATTTTTGGCGTATAATTGATGCACAGAAATAAAAAATGACATTGCCCTTTTCTGCACCTGTACCCTCTTTTATTTCAATGTACGTCTTACAGCTGCAGATCAGGCAATATCCTACATGCGTTTTTTTTTTTTAAATTAATCAGTTCTATACTATGAGAAAATACTTGTAGCATTAAAAAACAAACAAAAAAAATAACAACAACTGAATGACATTTGTAATGTATTATAATGTAATAAGCATTTTTGTTTCTATAGCAACCATTTACAAAGTCACATCCCCTTCCTCTTCTGAAACAGGCTCTGGCACACCCCTTTTTGAGCCCTGCCCTCAATCAAGCAGTGCACCAATTGTATCTAGTGACTGCCTGGTCTTCCCCATAGAACTTTGCATCTTTGGTCCTCTTCTGCTGCACTGACAGCCATTTAGTGAAACCCTGAGCCGAATCTTCGCTGATCGGTCACAGGAGAACGGATCGATCGGCAACTTAGCTAATTACTTATCATTGTGTGGATTGTATCCGCACATATTAAAGGGGGATTTTTTTTTAAAATGGCAGCTTGGACTGCTGCTTAAAGCGTCAAGAATGTTTTTAGTCAAATATATTGGCTCTCGCAAATCGGATGCCCATGTAAATGGTACAGATGTAGTAAGGATTTACTGCCAGTGTGGGCGCAGACCATTAGGCTGAAATCTGTGGCATGTGCGTGGCAGTACATTGAGGCCCGGGCGCATTAAAGCAGCGTTAATTGTCCCAGGCCAGGCATTCTGTAATAGCTGCACAGAGGAGTCCTAGAGAGAAGCTGTCTCTCTCTGTGTCTCCCAGAGCAGCTCACAGCCATCCAATGTTATTTGTAACCCCTCCGTGCCCGGCTCTTACTAAGGAGGGTCACAGATGTGTGTGGTAGTGCTGTAAATAGGTGCAGACTCTCGTACCTTTCTCCCAGGGTGCTGGTGTTCGGGCTGGCTGGTGGTGTAAGCTCTTCAGAGTAGTAAGAAAGGGCGCCAGGAACTTTATTCACAAACAGGACAAGTTTATTTGGATACAGTCACACTTACATGAATCTTCCCTGAGGCCCACACAGCTCCTCGGAGAGCCCCACATGGCTTTGGTCACATCTTTATACTTTGCACAGCATCTGGAACTTTCCCTTCATATTGTCCAAGGCCAGCAGTTAATCCCAAACCCCAATAAAGGGGGTCTGGCTTCAGGCATAGGAGTTGCGGGTGCGGCTAATGCTACTATGGTGCTCCCCCCAGTGTGTCCCTGTCCTCAGGCCCACGGGCATAATGCCACCGTATCACTTCCTCTCAGAGGCAGTACATCTTCCATTCGATAGTGGCGCTTCTATCATAAGGGGCACTGTTCCCTCACTAAGAAAAATAACAAAGGTGGCCGCACATCTAACACAAGGTTACACACTTATAAATTGCAATATGGAAAATAGCTGAAGCGCTCAAATGCAGGTATATCTCAAAATGATAATAAGCCAGACCACTGTACCAGGGTACTAACAATTGATATAGTACCTATTGTGTCATATAATGGGTACTATCCTCCTGAAGACAGGTGGTGTGTGGTGCAACCCACTCACCATCAGTCTCATTGGCAGGTTCCCCTGCTGCGACGTTCGAAATGCATTGGATGGGTCTTTTGCCACATTAAAGTGCCCTTTTAATCATTTTTTTGTCCTGGGTTCTTCCTGCTCCGTTTGTGCTGGTGCGCTTTTTGGTCTCCCTTTTCCCTGTATTACACACTTATAAAGACTACATAGACACAGTATGAGACCCCTTCTGTTGCTCTTCCTGGAATCCTCTTGATGGTATTGGGGCACTCCTGGGGTCTGGGGCCCAACCTCCTATATTCCCATATTTATACCTCATGATGACCTCACAGGTCACCATGGCTACAGGGGGAGTGTTTGGGTCCCTTAGTACATCACCCACCCCATGTGACAGGGTGAGCTCCTTCTAGAATAGGGGCGGGCTAACTTACTCTGTTACATTATTGGCAACGAACATATAAAGGTCACCACTTTGCAACAACCCGCCAGAGATTAACCCTTTATATACAGACTAGTAAACCCAACAGGGGATTACATATTATTTCTTTTTCTATGCTGTATTGAAGCAGGGGGTCTCTGGAGGTGAACCCCATTTATGTCAGCCCCGGGGACCCCCTGCTACCGGAGATATAGACCTCCATAGAGGGTGCCGGTAGCCACTCCGCCTGTGGTCTAAAGCTCCTGCACCACGCGACGTAGGCCCAGCCGGAGTGGCTACCGGCACCCCCTATGGAGGGTTATATCTCCAGAAGCAGGGGGTCCCTGGAGTGGAAATGAATGGGGTTCACCTCTGTAGGCCCTCTGCTTCAATACAGTATAGAAAACAACAAATAATAACACTTTGGACCGCTGTAGGAGCTGCTCAGGGAGACAGAGAGAGAGACAGCTTCTCCCTGGGACTCCTCTGTGCAGCTCTTACAGGCTCGTGGTTGCCTTGATGGGATTAACACTGCGGGGGTCCCATTCAAAAGCAGGGACCCCCACTGAGTTCATCCTCCCGGGCAGTTTACGGCATTCTTGGCCGCGATTGAGCCACCTCGCTCACCCACAGTAAGTAAAAACAACGTATCTGTGCACCCCCCAAAAATTAGTCTGTGTCAAAAATCATCAGTCAAGTTGAACCTGACGTAAATCCTAAAAAGTATATTGCACTAATATTTTATAGTTATAAGTACTAGTCTAAATTAAAAAAAATACATATAGGTATAATTCTCTTCTAATTAAAATTGTGTCAATGAAATAATCGACATGATGCAAGCCTCAAACTTCATATCAAACGACGAACTATGTGTCATACGCCTGAAGTCACAGGGCAACCTTCACACATACAATGCACCGTGTGGAAAGGGTTGTGCTACTTTTAATACTAACATTTTGCCGCACAAAAATATTTCAAATGGGAGTAATTTGTTTTTCTATTTGAAATGCCCCTTCCGTCTTCTTTTTGATGCTCTGGATTAGTACTACAGTATCTTCCGGCTGCGAATGCACATGTGAGGACAGCTGTGCACTCTCTGAATAAAATCTCTGCAGACATCAATAGCCGCAAGTATATGGTCTTTTTGTGGCAACTAGACCCTGTGTGTCCTTCTGAAAATAGACTATTGGATTGGCAGCAGTCTACCAAACGGCATCTTTTGTAGCAGTACTTTATCAGATGGGTTTTAACACTCACATGATGGATTGTCGGTGCCCTACTAGTACTTATCATTGGGTGTATAAAGGAGCAAATCATGAGATTTTTTATTTTTTTACAGGGTGTTTCTGGAGCTGAACCCCGTTAATTTCAGCTCTGCGGCTCCCCTGCTTCCCGAGATACAGACCTACAAAGGGGGGGCTGATATCTCGACAAAATGTAAAGCTCCCGAGTCACGCGAGCCAATAGGAAGCCGAACCGGGTGACATCACAGCTTCCTATTGGCCCTCAGGGTGTGCGAGCTTTGAAAAGCAGCCATTACGTGATCCCTGCTAGCCGGGCTGTCTCCGTGATCCCTGCTAGCCGGGCTGTCTCCGTGATCCCTGCTAGCCGGGCTGTCTCCGTGATCCATGCTAGCCGGGCTGTCTCCGTGATCCCTGCTAGCCGGGCTGTCTCCGTGATCCCTGCTAGCCGGGCTGTCTCCGTGATCCCTGCTAGCCGGGCTGTCTCCGTGATCCCTGCTAGCCGGGCTGTCTCCGTGATCCCTGCTAGCCGGGCTGTCTCCGTGATCCCTGCTAGCCGGGCTGTCTCCGTGATCCCTGCTAGCCGGGCTGTCTCCGTGATCCCTGCTAGCCGGGCTGTCTCCGTGATCCCTGCTAGCCGGGCTGTCTCCGTGATCCCTGCTAGCCGGGCTGTCTCCGTGATCCCTGCTAGCCGGGCTGTCTCCGTGATCCCTGCTAGCCGGGCTGTCTCCGTGATCCCTGCTAGCCGGGCTGTCTCCGTGATCCCTGCTAGCCGGGCTGTCTCCGTGATCCCTGCTAGCCGGGCTGTCTCCATGATCCCTGCTAGCCGGGCTGTCTCCGTGATCCCTGCTAGCCGGGCTGTCTCCGTGATCCCTGCTAGCCGGGCTGTCTCCGTGATCCCTGCTAGCTGGGCTGTCTCCGGAGATTACATTAATCGGCTTCAGCTCCAGAGACTCTATGCTTTTTTGTTTTAACATGGGATTGAACCAGTGGGTCTCTGGAGCGGAACCTCATTAATTTCAGCACCGGAGACCCCCTGCTTCAATTCCATGGTGGTTTAAATGTCCCGTGTCACGCGGGCCAATAGAAAGCCGTAAAGTCATCCCTTGGGGCTTCCTATTGGCTCCCGAGTTGCAGGGGGTACCCGGAGCTGAAATTAACGCGGCTTCAGAGACCCCTGCTTCAATCCTGTAATAAATTTAAAAATCGCGCAGTGCTCGGCTACGTCTTTAACTGTACAGTCTGTAAATGACCCGCATTATTTCTCTCTAGTGTATGTGTGTGTGTATATATATGTACACACTGAGGAAGGTCCCATTCTGTAGGACCGAAACGTTGGGTTTCTGGATGTATTTTTGCTATCATTAATACACTTTGATTTTCAACATTGAGTGCTGTCTCTTGTTTACCAATCCTTGGAACGGTAACGTATTACTACATTCTCTATATGGGACGTGCACCTGTGGCTTACCAGCACCTATTGGAGTGCCAACTGCCTTATCTGACTATATATATATATATATATATATATATATATATTATATATATATAAAAAATATATATATTTTAATATAATAAAATATATATTTAATAATATAAAATATATAAATATATATAAAAAATATATATACTTTACCGGACGAGAGAAGGTAATGTTGTTTATATATATATATATATATATATATATATATATATATATATATATATATATATATATATATATATATATATATATATATATATATATAGTGTTCGACAAACCTATACATTTGCACGCCCCGGGCGAGTGGATTTAACATCGTGGCGAGCTCCTATTGGCCCAAGCAGGTCATGTGTGGTACTAGGTGGCGAGTAGATTTTTTTGTTCGGCGAGTAGATTTTTTGGTGATTTGTCAACCACTGTATATATATATATATATATATATATATATATATATACTGTATGGTGTTAAAAAGTCACCTCACCGATTATTTTGAATGACATGTGGTAATAATTCACACTTCATACTTGAGCCTCTGAACCTGTTTTACTGTTTGATTTGATGTCCTAGCACGCGCTCATCATTTTGTATAATGCCAGTATGTATTAACACACTTTCTGCCTCTCAGATTGCATCTGCTCTGGGCAGGTTTACTAATTGGCTACAAATGTAATGCAGTAATTAAAAAAAAATTGAAAAAAAAAAAAATCCCCATGCAGCTGATTTTAAGTAGTGTTATAATTGTTAATTGAGTTGATAAAATATCAACATTAATGAAGCCTCTGCAGGCAATATGTGATCTTAAAAATATTGCATTTAAATTATGACTACTGCAATTATGTTTTTTTTTGCTCTTTGCAGCGATCTTGGATAAAAGGAAACCAGTGACCTTGCTCTTTTGTACATGAGGAGCTGTGGTACCGGGCATTATAATCCCACTGTATCTCAAAGCTGTGTACGGAGAATTAAAATTGGGGATATAAGGCCTGCAATCATTGCATTGTCAAGGAGAGTGAAGGTCACGCAGCAGAGTACACTGAACATATGTAAAATGTAAAACAAAGTATGCATTGCAATTCACCCGTGAATAATTGAAATTGTTTCTCCATATAAATATATTGGGAAAAGCAGCATGGTGCTGGAAACATGCAGCTCGCTGCTCCAACAGTGCATGGGTTTGTGGGGTTATGAATTGCGGGAAAGAAGCAGTAGGCCAGGCGTGGCTAACTGCAGTCTTCAAAGGCCACCAACAGGTCAGGTTTTAAGGCTTCAGCACAGGTGCTTCAGCACAGGTGGCTCAGTCAACGACCGAGCCACTGATTGTAGGCATTAATCTATTTAAAAAAATGTAGTGGCTTCGCACTTAAAGGGCCAATCTCTACTCGAAGTGCACTAATGCCAGGAACATGTTTAACGGAATGGGACATTTGGTCACAGCCGTTTCACCATGACCAAATGATTCCCCAGCGTTTGGCCACAGAGGGACCATCCATCACAGCCAGTCCGCTGCTGGAATCCTCACCCGTATTTATCCCTTTACCGCCAATGTCTTTCTCCCCTCCATCCTTACTGTTATTTTCTCCTTCATGTAATTCTCTTTAACCTTTAAGTTTCCCTTGCCCCCCCCCAGCATATCTCTCTCCATCTCCCCCGAGCATGTCTCTCCATCTCCCCCGAGCATGTCTCTCCATCTCCACCCAAGCATGTCTCTCTCCTTCTCCCCCCCAGCATGTCTCTCTCCTTATCCCCTGAGCATTTCTCTCTCCTCCCCCCCGAGCATGTCTCTCCCCTTCTCCCCCCCCCCAGCATGTCTCTCTCCATCTCCCCCAGAATGTCTCTCTCCTTCTCCCCCCAGCATGTCTCTCTCCTTATCCCCTGAGCATTTCTCTCTCCTCCCCCCAGCATGTCTCTCTCCTCCCCCCGAGCATGTCTCTCCCTTCTCCCCCCAGCATGTCTCTCTCCTCCCCCCAGCATGTCTCTCTCCTTCTCCCCTGAGCTTCTCTCTCCTTCTCCCCCGAGCATATCTCTCTCCTCCCCCGAGCATGTCTCTCCCCTTCTCCCCCCAGCATGTCTCTCTCCTTCTCCCCCCAGCATGTCTCTCTCCTTCTCCACTGAGCATTTCTCTCTCCTCCCCCAGCATCCCTCTCTCCTCCCCCCCAGCATTTCTCTCTCCTTCTCCCCCGAGCATTTCTCTCTCCTTCTCATCCCTAGCTTGTCTCTCTCCTCTCCCCCGAGCATGTCTCTCTCCTCCCCCGAGCATGTCTCTCCACTTCTCCCCCCAGCATGTCTCCCTCCTTCTCCCCTGAGGATTTCTCTCTCCTCCCCCCAGCATGTCTCTCTCCTCCCCCAAGGCATGTCTCTCTCCTTCTCCCCTGAGCATTTCTCTCTCCTCCCAGCATGTCTCTCTCCTCCCCCCTGAGCATGTCTCTCTCCTCCCCCGAGCATGTCTCTCCCCTTCTCCCCCCCCAGCATGTCTCTCTCCTTTTCCCCCCAGCATGTCTCCCTCCTTCTCCCCCGAGCATTTCTCTCTCCTCCCCCCAGCATGTCTCTCTCCTCCCCCCCAGCATGTCTCTCTCCTTCTCCCCCGAGCATTTCTCTCTCCTCCCCCTAGCTTGTCTCTCTCCTCCCCCCGAGCATGTCTATCTCCTCCACCGAGCAAGTCTCTCCCCTTCTCCCCCCCCAGCATGTCTCCCTCCTTCTCCCCCGAGGATTTCTCTCTCCTCCCCCCAGCATGTCTCTCTCCTCCCCCCAGGCATGTCTCTCTCCTTCTCCCCCGAGCATTTCTCTCTCCTCCCAGCATGTCTCTCTCCTCCCCCCTGAGCATGTCTCTCTCCTCCCCCAAGCATGTCTCTCCCCTTCTCCCCCCCCAGCATGTCTCTCTCCTTTTCCCCCCAGCATGTCTCCCTCCTTCTCCCCCGAGCATTTCTCTCTCCTCCCCCCAGCATGTCTCTCTCCTCCCCCCCAGCATGTCTCTCTCCTTCTCCCCCGAGCATTTCTCTCTCCTTCTCCCCCTAGCTTGTCTCTCTCCTCCCCCCCGAGCATGTCTATCTCCTCCACCGAGCATGTCTCTCTCCTTCTCCCCCCCAGCATGTTTCTCTCTTTCTCCCCCCAAGCATGTCTCACTCCTCCCCCTCAGCATGTCTCTCTCTTTCTCCCCCCATCATGTCTCTCTCCTCCCCCCAAGCATGTCTTTCTCTCCCCCCCCCCCCCCAGCAGGTCTCTCTCCGTCTCCCTCCTAGCATGTGTCTCTCCTTCTCCCCCCCATCATGTCTCTCTCATCCCCATGTCTGAGTCTTTCCTTTTCCCATTCATGCCATTATCTTTCTATAATCATCAATGTTTCTCTCTCCTCCCCATGTCTTTTTCTTATTTTCTCTTCATGTCTTTATCTTCTTTAACAATCTGATATATTTTCTCCCCAGCATACTGTCTCTTTTCCTTCTCCTTCCTCACTTTCCCCTTCATGTTTTTCCCCCCTTATTTCTCTTTTCTTCTTTATTTCCTCATTTTGAATTTTTCGCTCTTCCTTTCTTTGTGTCTTCTTCCCTTGCGCACAACCTGCAACTTCAGCCCCATGCTGCTCTCCTCAAGGCCCCGCCCACTGACAGAGACCCCGCCCACTGACTGTGGTCCCACCCACTAATGGAGACCCTGCTTACTGACTGAGGTCCCACCCACTGACAGAGGCCCTGCCCACTGACGGAGGCCCTGCCCACTGACGGAGGCCCCGCCCACTGACGGAGGCCCTGCAGCTGTAAACTCAATCTTGGCATCCATCCTAGGTGTGTGCTTCTTGTTTGATGTGGAGCATAGAAAAAGAGCTGAAAGATGCGGAGAAACCGCAGATGGAAAGTGGCACGGGAACTCTATTAAATAATATAAAATATTTTATTAGATCATATAATAAAGAATAAAAACAGTGCCTGCACTACCCCATACAGCCGGGGGGCGCAAACTGGAGGCCCCGCTCTTTTCCCCAAGGCATTTAAATTAAATCTGCAACGTCACTTACCTTGTCTTCGGCGACACGTTGCCATGACAACATAGCGTCAAATGGGTCACGTGACCCCGCAGCGTCATTTGATGCCAAAGACAAGGTAAGGAGGCGAGCATGAGCAGGGGGGAGAGCAGGCAGGGGGCGCAGAGGGGAAAGTTTGCGCTCCCCTGCCCTACAGTACAAAACAAACGTAGAACAACAAACCCCCCCAAAACAGCTAATTTAATGTACCTCTGGCAAGGCCACCCACGTGCTGTGACAGCAACCACAGCCAAATAGGCTTCTTTTTTTATTATAATTAATAAAAATGATATATATATATTTACTTCTGTTGTTGTTTTAAATAAAAAGGGAAACACTCAGTAGTAAGAGACTAAATAGCAGTTAACCATGAGCAAACCTGTAAAATAAAAGAACGACCTTATTTTAATTTACACGTTCACACATAGTTAACTGTCATTTAATTATTAATCTCTTACTGCTTTTTTTTTTTTAAGGACAGGAAAAGAAAATATATAAATAAGAGGTATATTAAAAAAAATGAAGGGTGGGAATCACATAAAATATACGTGAGGAGTACTGAATCCTAGAAACGTGGAAGATAACGCACGCCAGACTAAGTAATATTCAGAATAAAACATGTATTTATTGAAGTAAACGTTTCAGTGCAATAACCACACCCTCGTCCAGATGCAACAAATAATGATACATACAGTACAGTTCCTTTAATTAGACCCGGAGAGCCAACCTCGGTCCCAAACAAAATGCCAAAGTACAAACTCGTACCCCGTCTGTGGTCCAGCGCCATGAATGATGTCATGACCCAGGATAATCAAAAAAGTGATAACATATCCTCAAATAGACATATAATAATAATAATAATCATAAAAGAGAAAAAAAAGGGAGAAAGAAGAGGGCAAGGGGAATCAGACCGTACCAATATATAAATCGTACTGTGATACCCACATTTTCAAGCATACAGTACTATACTGTATAATCGAATTCATACGATAGTTATATATTTATATTTATTATCCACCGCTCTTTGTACAGCTAATAGCATAATGTCTATGAAAAGATCACAGATCTGTGTCTTTTGAGATCCCCAACAGTAATCAATTATTTTATCATCTTGACAGTTTATATAGTTGCTCCAGCCCCACTAGTTCCACACTATACCAAATATCCACTTTTATGCCCTGTATGTAACATGCAACTAGACTATCAGGAAACCAGTCATATATTATATCCCAAGCAAAAAAGTGCCCCAGGGAAGTGAAAGACATCAAAAACATCCTTGTCCACTACAAGTAAGTACAATGAGTAGGTAAGTATCAAAACGAGAAATCCTCGGCCAGTGACATATACAGTCACCAATTATGCAGTCATAACCTGCTGTGGATATATATATATATATATATATATATATATATATATATATGACGTATATGCAGAGTTCTGAATCCTGCCCAGGGTATCCCACTTGTATAACCCTTCACCAGAGAAGCCCACCAAAAAAACACCAATCAGAGGCCTTTACTCCAGAAACTTTGGTAACATTTAACTTTTACCTAACAACACAAACTGAATATCAGAGCACCACACAGGGACGTCACCAGACATGGTATAAGGCTGGGAGTTACTCGGGTGTTAAGTTGCCATACCGCCAAAATTTTGGCTGAGAGCTACCAGTCACCGCACACAACCATACTTGGAAGGCCGTGCAAGTACATCTGTTCATAAGCCACCATACTCATTTGAAATAGATTTCTAACTCCTCAAGGGGTTAAACTGTATCAATTTAAACAACCATTTAAGAGCATGGTTGCATTCAACATGCTATATAGTGCAGCAAGTTATTTTCAAGTGGTGCAAATCATTTTGTGTTAAAAAATAACTATTCATCCCAAGGGCAGTACAAACGTCACAGGGTCGTCCCTTGGGGTTGGAGGAAAGGAGATTTCACCAGCAACAAATGAAAGGGTTCCGTACAGTAAGGGCAGTTATCATGTGGAATTCGTTACCCATAGAGATTGTGATGGCAGATACAATAGATATCTTCAAAACAAGGTTGGACATCTTTTTAGAAAGGAAAGTTATACATGTTGTGACAGAAACCAGGGGTTGGTAATAAACTCCATATACAGGGCTCCCAGGATACTGAACAGTTTCTGTCCTGTCTAAGCTGAACAGGGCAGCCTCGTGGTACAGGCACTCCATTCCACAGTTTGTCTGCTGCCTGTTTTCTGTCACCTGTCATGCTGATTAGAGTTCAGGTATATAAGACCTGTTTCCTGTTTCCTCTGGGCCCCGCCCAAGAGCCTGGAAGGCTGCTGAACTGCAGAGGGGTGAGAAAGCCTCTTTCCCAAATCGCTTCATTCATTCTGTTAGTTTGTCTAAAGACTGCAAAGGTACTTATTTTGTTGGTGGAAGTGGACAAGCCACTTCCAACTCTGAGTCAGGGACATCTAAGTTTAAGTTATCGCTCAGACGAGCAGCTTTTTGTTTGGCTTTGTTTTCTGTTTAAACTGTGGCAGTCTCAGTGCCTGGGACTGAATAAACCAGGCATAGCCTGTTTAAAGGAACAGTACGTGACGTCTCATCATTTAACCTACCCTAAAAGACCGTGTTCTAACAGTCCCGGACAGACGGCGGAGCCCCGGAGTAAG
This sequence comes from Ascaphus truei, assembly GCF_040206685.1. Classification (NCBI taxonomy): domain Eukaryota; kingdom Metazoa; phylum Chordata; class Amphibia; order Anura; family Ascaphidae; genus Ascaphus; species Ascaphus truei. The sequence goes on from NC_134490.1 coordinate 86,685,016, forward strand.
CCGTTTGTCACATATGGTGGAGAATGCGGGCAGAACACTAAAAGGTCTGGGGGTTAAAGAACTTTAAAGAAAAAAAAAAAAAAAAAAGGTTTTTTTTTCTCTCTCTCCAAACAAGATGGAAGACGTGGTGAGTGCGCTGGTACGCAATGTCGCTGTCCAGAGAGACGCGAATGAAGCCCTGCAACAGGCGAATGCAAACCAGCAAGAGACAAACCGCTTGCTGAAAGAGGAGCAACAGCGGTTCGCTCAGGGCTTACAGCAGGAACTCGAGATCCTGAGGGAGACTATCAGTAACCTTCCACTGGCAGCGGCAGCCCCAGTTCCGAAAATGACCAGGGCAAGCCACTACCTTCAGAAGATGGGACCCTCGGATGATGTGGAAGCCTATCTTCTCACGTTTGAACGCACGGCACAGAGAGAGGGATGGCCAGAAGCTGAGTGGGCGGGTCTAATCGCACCCTTCCTAAGCGGCGAACCCCAGAAGGCTTACTTTGATCTAGAGCCAGCCGAAGCTAACGTCTATGCAAAATTGAAGTTCGAGATCCTCGCCCGCCTCGGCGTAACCACGGCTGTTCGCGCCCAAAGGTTTCACGCATGGTCCTTCACGATGGATAAAGCCACCCGAAGCCAGATGTATGACCTCATCCACCTCGCCCGGAAGTGGCTACAACCCGAGATCAACTCAGCAAGCCACATCGTGGAACGGTTGGTCATGGACCAGTTCTTGAGGAAACTTCCCTCTGCCTTACGCCATTGGGTCAGTCGGAGTGACCCCCACAATGCGGATGAGCTTGTGGCCCTCGTAGAAAGGTACAATGCAGCAGGAGAGCACCCGCAACCCACAGTCGTGGAGCAACCCCACTACCCGAGGTTCCAGGACTCTTCCAGAGACGGTAAAAGGGTACCGGGGTTAAGGGGAGCTGAAGAGCGGCGACCACCTTCACGCAGCACCAGCAACAGTGGTTCGCACACTAAGGGCAATAGCCAACATGGGGAGCCGGGAAAAGGCTCTAAGTGGGACACAGACTATGTACCTAAATGTGTAAATTGTCATGAGAGGGGCCACACAGCAAAAATCTGCCCACTAAATGATGAGCCCATGCAATGCAACAGCGTGGAACCTTATTCGCTGTTGTCCCAATGTATGGGCCCTAGCCCAGAGGACCCCTTGAATAACCATCTGTGGGCATTTGTAAAGGTTAATGGTAAGAGGGTTCGGGCACTTCTTGACTCTGGGAGTATGGTCACACTAGTGTCCGAATACCTATTGCCCATTAAGAAGAAACAGGTAAACAGTTCACAAAGAGTGGCAATTTGTTGTATACATGGGGATAATCATGAATATTCCACTGTTGATGTTTTTTTTGAAACAGAATTTGGTTCTTTAGATTTCAAGGTGGGTGTTGTACCCAAACTGGCACATGATGTGTTAATAGGGACCGACTTTCCCCATTTTCTAAAAATGTGGTCCCCAGCTCAGAATAGCGCCCAGAGTTCAATAGCAGACCATAACGAAGTGTTAGAAGAAACAAATCCTTTCCCTTTTTCAGAAATAGAGGTTGACGAGGGCCCAAATAAGAAAGGGGAAAAGGAGGAGTGCTGTGAAATTCCCTTCCCCATCACTACTTTGGTAGGGAATACCCCAAATCAAGATGTTGATCAGGCACTTACCACCCCAGTACAGGATAAGACCCTCGCTGACCTAGAGGTCAGTCCTGGGAGTTTTAAGAAGGCCCAGTGGGAGGACCCCACATTAGCGGTAGCAAGGGGAAATATACGGGACCAGAATAGTACTCATGGCCAACCAGATAGGTCACTTGCTTACCCCTACTTCGAGGTAGAGAACGACCTAGTATATCGGGTTGATAAAAGAAAATCAGTTACAACTAAACAATTGTTGGTACCACGGACATTCCGTAACGTAGTATTACACCTCGCACATAGTCATCCATTGGGGGGACACCTAGGGGTGGAAAAGACAAAAGAAAAGGTTCTCCGAAGCTTTTATTGGCCTGGGGTTCTGGCAGAAATTACAAACTATTGTTCCTCATGCCCAGAATGTAAGATCACCGCCCCGTTCAAAGCATACCGCAGCCCATTGGTACCCCTTCCCATAATAGAGGTACCATTTGACCGGATTGCTATGGATCTAGTAGGACCCCTAATAAAGTCTGCTAGGGGACATCAGCATATATTGGTAATATTAGATTATGCTACCCGATATCCGGAGGCAGTTCCCCTACGTAGCACCTCTGCTAAAAACATAGCAAAAGAGTTAGTACTTCTGTTTTCCCGGGTCGGAATTCCTAAAGAGATCTTATCTGACCAGGGAACACCATTTATGTCCCAAGTAACAAAAGAGCTATGTAAACTCCTAAAAATCAAGCATCTCAGAACCTCAGTCTATCATCCACAAACAGATGGTTTAGTGGAAAGGTTCAATAAAACCTTAAAGAGCATGTTACGCCGGGCGGTCGATAAGGATGGGAAAAACTGGGACTGTTTGTTACCATACCTGTTATTTGCCATTAGGGAAGTTCCCCAGTCATCCACAGGCTTCTCCCCGTTTGAACTATTGTATGGCCGACATCCAAGGGGCTTACTGGATATAGCCAAAGAAACTTGGGAACACGAGGTTACCCCTTACAGAAGTGTAATAGAGCATGTTGCCCAAATGCAGGACCGCATTGCTGCAGTCCTACCCATAGTGAGGGAACACATGGAGAAAGCTCAAGAAGCACAAAGGAATACGTATAATAAGGGTGCTAGGGTCAGAATTTTTTTTCCAGGTGATAGGGTACTAGTTCTGGTTCCCACCGTGGAGAGTAAATTCCTTGCTAAATGGCATGGGCCATATGAGGTCTTGGAAAGAGTGGGAGAAGTAAATTATAGGGTAAGGCAGCCAGGTAGGAGGAAACCTGAGCAAATTTACCATATAAACCTACTCAAGCCCTGGAAAGATAGAGAGGTCTTGTTAACCCTAGTACCCCCAGGTCCGTCAGAGAATCAAGAAACTGACCCAGAGGTTAGCATAGCTGAAACACTGTCCGTGCATCAGAAACGAGAGGTCCAGAGTTTAGTGAGAAGGAACAAAGAAATCTTCTCTACACAGCCAGGTAAAACTAACGTAATTAAACATGACATAGTCTCTGAACCGGGGGTCCGAGTTAACCTTAAACCGTACCGAATCCCAGAGGCCAAGAGAGAGGCTATAAGTTTAGAGGTTAAAAAAATGCTAAAACTAGGCGTAATTGAGGAATCCCAAAGTGGGTGGAACAGCCCTATAGTTTTAGTCCCAAAGCCAGACGGTACAACAAGGTTTTGTAATGACTACCGGAAACTAAACGCGGTGTCAAAATTTGATACTTATCCTATGCCCAGGGTGGATGAACTTGTAGAGAGACTGGGCAAAGCCCGATATCTCACAACCCTAGACCTAACAAAAGGGTACTGGCAGGTTCCCCTCACAGAAAGGGCAAAAGAAAAAACAGCCTTCTCAACCCCAGACGGCCTCTTTCAATATAAGGTGCTGCCTTTTGGCTTACATGGAGCTCCCGCCACATTCCAAAGAATGATGGATAAAATTTTAAAACCACATGTTCGGTACGCTGCCGCCTACCTGGATGATGTGGTAATCCATAGTGAAGATTGGCAGTCCCACCTTCCAAAGGTCCAAGCTGTGCTCAACGCAGTTCGGTCTGCTGGACTAACTGCTAACCCCGCTAAATGCACTATTGGTCTGGAGGAGGCCAAGTATCTGGGGTATTCTATTGGTAGAGGGTTACTCAAACCACAAACACTCAAAGTAGAGGCGATACAAAATTGGCCAAGGCCAGTCACAAAAAAACAAGTAAGGACCTTTTTGGGGTTAATTGGCTACTATAGGAGGTTTATTCCCAATTTTGCAACTAAGGCAACCCCACTAACCGACCTCACAAAAGCAAGAGGACCGCTAATGGTAAAGTGGTCCCCCGAAGCCGAACAGGCCTTTAGAAGCCTGAAAGAAGCTCTCTGTGCCCAACCAGTGTTGGTCACACCTGACTTCTCCAAAGAGTTCGTAGTCCAAACCGACGCATCTGAGGTAGGGCTGGGGGCGGTACTCTCCCAGGAGTCTCAAGGGGAGGAGCACCCCATCCTTTATTTAAGTAGGAAACTAAATCCCCAGGAGAAAAATTACTCCATAGTCGAGAAAGAGTGTCTCGCAATAAAGTGGGCTGTAGAGACACTCAAGTATTATCTGTTGGGGAGAAAGTTCCGATTGGTCACAGATCATGCACCCCTTACCTGGATGTGTCAAAATAGGGAGAAGAACGCTAGGGTGACCAGGTGGTTCCTAAGCCTACAGCCCTTTAAATTTTCTGTGGAACACAGGTCGGGGCACAAACATGGCAATGCCGACGGGTTGTCAAGGATGCACTCCCTAAAATCCATGGTCGCTCACCCCTCGAGGTCTGAGCTGGGGGGGAGGATATGTGACAGAAACCAGGGGTTGGTAATAAACTCCATATACAGGGCTCCCAGGATACTGAACAGTTTCTGTCCTGTCTAAGCTGAACAGGGCAGCCTCGTGGTACAGGCACTCCATTCCACAGTTTGTCTGCTGCCTGTTTTCTGTCACCTGTCATGCTGATTAGAGTTCAGGTATATAAGACCTGTTTCCTGTTTCCTCTGGGCCCCGCCCAAGAGCCTGGAAGGCTGCTGAACTGCAGAGGGGTGAGAAAGCCTCTTTCCCAAATCGCTTCATTCATTCTGTTAGTTTGTCTAAAGACTGCAAAGGTACTTATTTTGTTGGTGGAAGTGGACAAGCCACTTCCAACTCTGAGTCAGGGACATCTAAGTTTAAGTTATCGCTCAGACGAGCAGCTTTTTGTTTGGCTTTGTTTTCTGTTTAAACTGTGGCAGTCTCAGTGCCTGGGACTGAATAAACCAGGCATAGCCTGTTTAAAGGAACAGTACGTGACGTCTCATCATTTAACCTACCCTAAAAGACCGTGTTCTAACAGTCCCGGACAGACGGCGGAGCCCCGGAGTAAGCCGTTTGTCACAATGTGTATAACTAAAAGCAGAGGGACTGCACAGGGATACACCAAATAAGTAAACATGGGAAGGATGTTGATCCAGGGAGAAATCAGATTGCTATTATTGGAGTCAGGAAGGAATTTATTTTTCCCCTTAAGAGACATCATTGGATAATGTTTCACTGGGATTTTTGTTTAACCTTCCTCTGGATCAGTAAACTGTAAATACAAATGTAGGATATTTATCTGTCATCTAAATTTAACATACTGTAGGTTCTACTCAATGGACATATGCATTTTTTTAAACTACTTACTATGTAGCTACCAACTGTGACTTTAAAGAAAGAGAGCACATAATAAAATGTAATGCAATGAAATCATAAAAGTACAACTGCGATGCATTCTGCGCTCTTGCTTTGATTTGCTTGCCAGTGAAGCGATTTAGTTATAATCTTTTTTTTTTTTTTTTAATCTTATGGGGCACTTCTGTCTTTCTTGAAATATTCAAGGTTTTGCTGGATCTGTGCTAATTCAAGCTCAGTGTCAACGTCACTCGTACTAGACTGAAACTGGCAAAAAATCATTCAAATGGACAGGATTAGTTGATTCGTATTCACTAAGGGGAAGGAATTCTCCTTAACTGGGAATAATTTGATTGAAGAACAGGGTTGTGTAGTCAGCCCAGGAATGCACGAGAGGAAAAGGATTTTAAAACCACAGGGCAGAAATATGACTACATCTTAATCAGAATAAAAGAGGTCATTTTTAGATCACAGTTTATAGCTACAACACATGTTGAATGCAAATGTGCATAGCAACCACATACTGCAGGTTATAACAGCGGTGTGCAAACTGGGGGGCGTGAGGCTTTTCTGGGGACGCAGGGTTTACAGAGGTCCCGCGCTGAGAGTGCGAGGCCTCTGTTAACTTACTTACCCGGTTCCAGTCACGCGTCTCTATGACAACGTGGCTTCAAATGACCCCGCAACGTCATTTGACGCAACAGAGGTGAGTGGGGACACAACGGAGGAGCAAAGCAGTTAGGGGGGGGCGCAGCGCAGGGAGTTAGCGCAACGCTGGGTTATAATATAGTTGAATTCTTCTTGGGCGCAGGTCATTTCTATATCTGTATCCCCTACTGTAGGATCCGCTCATACAATCAATAGATAAGGATTGCATATTACTTCACAGTGGCGTGACTAATAAAGTGTGCTAGCTGTTAGTAATATTCATTAATGACAGTCACGCTTTAATAAATAGACCTTACAGATTCTGAACACAGTGCACGTTGCAATAACGTGGTCTCCCTATTTTATTGTTAAATGCACATTGTGATTGCTTTCTGCGGTGAATTTTGATTGGCTTTTTGCGTTCCATTTGTCCTGGATTTATCTTCCACTATGTTTTGGTCTTTGGGTATTGAAAAGGCTATTGGTTCAAGTAAAGTCTCCGACACGGCCAACACCGAGTTATTGTATGATGTATGGGTTATTATATGATGTATGGGTTATTATATGACATAACACTTAGTTGCTGTTTTTATATGATCTCCAAGCTGGGCAGATGCATGACCCAGTCTAAAATAGGGTAACATGAGCATAATAAAGAACACTTGTTACTCTCTCCATGAGCCGAAAATGTTGCCTCTCTTCACCATGCTGCATGTCAAATAAACACTTAAGAAAAGAGTAAGGAATGCTGTTCTTTATTTTGCTTATGCATATGCTATACTTGGTATTGCTGCTCATGTGTCCCTGTTTTTGCTGTATTATATTTTATGTTGGACCACACATTCCTGGGCAAACAACCAACTTTTGAGATTCTCTCTCCTTTTTGTCTGCTCTCTCTTGCATATTTTCAGTGCCCGGGCTTTTGCAACTAATAGCTGCACTGCGTTGGCATTGGTGATTAAAACACATTTCTCCTATATGCTTCTGCTGTACTTGCACAATTTTAATAGGGAATCCACTTGTAAAGAGGTACTGTATTGTTCATCAACACCATTCACACACTGGGTATATCTAATTGCTAAAAGTATGCAAGGGAATGTGAAAAACATAACATGATTGGATGAATTTGGACAGGTTTGCCTGTTCCGCACAATCCTTGCCAACTCTTTTGACAGCAGATTTATGCTTCTATGAGTGTGCAATAATTGTAGTTTATTACTTCCAAAGAGACCCAAGTTGTAATATTGGCACCATTAAACAAGGTACTGCAGTGCCGAAGAGTATTCTAAAACAAATCTGGGGCAATCATCAACAAGACCCAGGTACATGCTGGGTACATGCTGGGTACATGCTGGGTACATGCTGCACCATTTCAGTGACATTTCTGCAGACAGACTAATGGCCCATCAAATTAACAGCGGGGGTCCCTGGCAGTCCTGTTCAAACTGAATGGGACTGCCTGGGACCCCTGCTGTGTTAATCCGATGGGCCATTAGTCTCTGCAGAAATGTCACTGAAATGTTGCAGCATGTACCCAGCATGTACCTGGGTCTTGTTGGTGATAGCCCCAGATTTTCCAAGGCAAGTTTAAGGCAAGTTTTAGAATACTCGTCGGCGCACCTGTATACTCATTCGTACTTTACCAAGCAATGTATAATTGTAATTAAAGCAATATTACTTTCCAACTTTCTTCTTCTTTTTTTTAATTATTTTTATACAGTATGTGACAATGTATACATTCTATGAATGTAATACTACATTCTTACCTTAGGTGGCAATCGTTTTGTGCTCCATTTTTAAATTCTGCAAAATCCTGATTGTGTGCCTAACATAATGGCTGCTACAGTCAGTGTAACTTACTGTAGCAGCTAGAATGTATCATTTTATATTACTAAGGTAGCGTTATCTATTGTTGCAGTTTACAGCTCAAACTGCTGGAAACATTTGCATCAAATTATCTCAAAGTGTTGCAAAGGTCTTGCGCTGCTTGGGACTTGGGCTAATACCTGCTTTAGAAATCAAAAGGATGCTTTAAAACTGCAGTCCAAACAATATTCTACGTGTGTGTTTTTTATTAATAAATCAGTTCTGTACTATGAGAAAATACTTGTAGCGTTTTTTTTAAACAACGGTGAATGACAATTTTAATGTATTATAATGTAACAAGCATGTTTTTGTTTCTATAGCAATCATTTACAAAGTCACATCCCCTTCCTCTTCTGAAACAGGCTCTTGCTCTTGAGCCCTGCCCCCTCTCTAGCAGTGCACCAATTGTATCTAGTTACTGCCTGGTCACATGATCTTCCCTCACAGAACTTTGAATCTTTGGTCCTTTTCTGCTGCACTGACAGCCATTTAGTGAAACCCTGAGCTGAATTTTAGCCGACCACAGGAGAACGGATCGATCGGCAACTTAGCTAATTACTTACAGTATCATTGTGGGGATTGTATTGATTCACATATTAAAGGTGGGAAAAAACGTCAGCTTGGACTGCTGCTTTAATACTCATAGAAATGGCATCAAGAGTTGAATAAAAACACAAAACACACAAAAAGGCGCTATTATCTAATACTCCAGAACTGATTTATTAAAAGTGATTGGACAGCCTGGTCACCCCTTAAAAAAAAGCATGTGCCTATGATGTACCTGGTACAGATCTAGCTCAGCGAATTGTCATTAGTGCGACGCCACCCCGCGGTTTCACGGCTGCGGTGCATGGCCCGGAGGATTAACACTGTGGTGGATTCTATTAGGAAGCATGGAGAACAGACACCGTTTCAGGCGCCACAGACTTCTGCTTCATTGACTGCAGCACCAGAGACAGTGAGTCTTGCTGCATCTGTATGTCAGAAGGGCCTCTGGTGTACAGGTGCTGTATGGCATTAGGGTACTGTAAGGTTTAAACAGCAAGTGGCAAGTGCAGTCTATATAGATGTTGCATTGAGTTAAAGCGTTCAAACGTAAACCTCTGCCATATGGAAAGTAGACTTGAAATTGAACTAATTTATACAAGTGATCCTCTAACCTAATTATTTAAGAAAAGGCTCAAATTTTATGTGGATGTAACCCTTTTAAAGTATTCGTGCTTTGAGTTATGTATAACTTGTTTTATTATCCTGCAGACTGGAGGCTTATGTTCTTTTTATGAAAGGAAAAAGAAAAATAATGTAATGATTATAAATAAAAATGGAAAACAAATAAAATAGAATTTTGAATATTTTAAACATGGTCCTAGTTTTCTGTTTTGCCAAAATAAATCAATAAGAGAATATTTGGAACTACTGCTGTTTCATGGGTTTTTATTTAGGCATGATAAAGCACAATGGAATAATTTCCTGGTTTACAAGGTATTGCAACAATATTTAGTCCTCCCACGCCTCTAATGGTTGAATGATACAACATATTAGTAGTTCTATTGTAGGTTTTAGATGCTCACATATATGAGCCAGACATTGTCTTCAAAATACTGATTCATTAATATTGAACGGCATTGTCTAAAACAGTGATACCCAGAAGGGGCTTGGCGATCTCCTACTGGTTGGTGAGGTATCGTCAAGGGGTTCTCTAAAAAAAATATTAGATGGTGTATCCCAGGCAGTGTAGTGTGTTCCTGAGTCTTGTGGGTACTGCACACTTAGTTAGGCCCCAAACTTTGCCTTAGCGTGGGTGGTCTAACTGTCAATCACAACAGGAGCTTCCAAAGTCACTCCTCACAAAGCTTTGCATCCATAGCAGCAAGGCATTGTGGGGCGTGACTTTGGATGCTCCCACAGTAATTGACCTCTATACCACCCATGCTGTCTACATATACTGAGGGGCAGTTTGGGGCCTTATTAAGCGTGTATTCCCCCCACATGCTCAGGACACTATACTGCCTGGGATCGGTCAAACAGTAATGTTAGCAATAGTCTAATGAGCAACCAATAAGATTGATTAATTATGGGTACGAGGAACAAATATTTTTTTAGCTAGGATGCACAATGCGAGAAAGATTGGGAACCACTGGCTGAGATACTTAGGCCGCGCGTATAGTGCCCGCGAAGGGTGACGGGACGGGTGACATCATCCGTCGCCGCTAGCGAAAGTTATATTTCACTTTGCGGCAGCGGCGCGGGCTTACTGGCATTTGATTGGTTCAGGGGCTGTCACATGAGGCGACAGCCCTTCAAAAATCAAATATTGCCAGCTTCCAAAGTTTGCGATGCGACGTTGCTTTGTCGCATTGACGCCGTCGCGCTTACTATAAGCGCACACGGCGGCTGCGGCAATGCATTTGTTTATGGGCGACATCGCCCGTCGCCGGCACTATACGCGCGGCCTTAAAGTTGCACAGAAATACTTGAAAATTGTGTTGTTTTGACAAAGTTACAATTTATTTCTGAGAGTAGAAGAGTAGTAAATTGCCACTGCAAAAGTCTCAGAGCTGCTTGGTAGTTCTGCATAATGCTAATAACACTAATACTTTTTTCTTATATAGAGATGACGCTGTGTAGAGATTTTTTCAGGTACAATTAGTTACTGCCCTTAAGATCTTATAATCTAATTTTTCAGCACGAAGGATAGGGAGATAAACCCCAAGGTTACAAGGATTGCTGACATTATAAAATAGTCTAAATACATATTGACAAGACAATATATAGTGTTTGTTATGTGATATACTTCACCATTTTATCTCTAATGCAGCTGCACTGTTGCTGGGGATGTTTAAATAAATGTATGGGAACTTGCCATAATATGCCAGAGCCCTAAGCCAATATCCAGCAGTCCATGTATTTCTCTAAATGATAACAGAACAACTGACAATGACGATCATATTTTTTGTCAGCTTGAAGGCAGAAACCAAGCGTGGGTTATAGTTTCTCAGAGAAAACTCAGCCAAAGGAAGCCTTGTAGCATTATGATAGCTAAAGAGAACAACTTCTGGATAAACCTTCATTGTAGTTATTAAGCACCTCAGCCCATAAACAATGCCTTTTTTTGCCAGTAGCTGTTTATGTGTCTGGATGATGTCTGTTGCAAACACACTTCAAGCATAGCTGCTAGAATTTTCCTTTCAACTTGAATGACAGTAGGTCTTACATTTTATGAATATTTATATTTTTTGAAAGATATAAATAAACAGTTCTCCAGCTTAGAAAGAGGTAAATGTATTGCACTTAGATACTTGATTTTGACAATAGATGTGTGGTCAAACTCACAGGCAACTGGCTGCACTGAACAGCTGCACGCATATGTCATCTGGATTAACCAGTAGGAGAGAAGGTGCTAGATCTCTGTCGGCTATAAATGTCTGACAAGTTGTGCAAGGTTTCATCAGTCAAAGAGTAGAACATTGGCAGTTTTCTGTAATGGTTAAGTTTCCTGTTATTGGCCTAATCTTCTGTGTGTGTGGGAGTAAGCACTTCTAAATTAAATTTATAGATTAACATTTTCTACAGATCTGCTGCACATTGACCGTCAATAAACCGTGATTCATTGCCATAGATCTTTCTTGGAACTCGCTTTTTTTATGTTTAGTACAGAAGGATTGGTCTAGCTTTGATATCAAAGAAGATGATCTATAAGGAAACGCACTGGTTCCCTGCTTCATTCTTGACTATCCCTGGATAATACAGTATCTACAAAGATCTCTTGACACACCTGGCAAAGTCAACCATATATATTTTCAGTATATTCTGCCTCCGGGCCAGTATATGGTTCTAATGCAGGGAGAGCCCTCACCTTGAAAAAGGCAGCATTTCACTACTGTCGGTTATACGGCACATTACATTCATTCCTGCTTTAGCCCGTGTGCCTGCTTCCTTATTGCATGCAAGAAGTGCAGGTAGCACATGTCATTTTGAATATGTAGTATATCCTTAGCAAAGGCCAGGAGATACTTATTTGTATTAAAATAAATGCATCAACTCAAATTTTAGTTCCACTTAATTTACAAGGAACGTTTTGCTAGTTGATTGATAGTGACAACAGATGGCAATAATGAGCATCATATGGGTATCTTTCCTAAAATAACAAATGTGCCACATATATCATACATGCTGCTACTGTATGTCAAGATATCAACAGTCACTTGGCAAACAAGACTGGAAAATAACCAATAAAAAAAGGAGATAATGGATTAGATAAAATGCTCAATTATGTTGGTTGTATCCAGCGAGGTTAAACATTCAGAAACTTCTTCTGAATAAGATACCTACTCTACCACGTTCCCAACAAAAGCCACTAACTGGAGATCGTTGGCGTCCTCCGGCAGCCATGCCACTTTAGGTACGACCACGTAGTAAGCGTTTCTTAACAAACGTTCGCCGCTGTGATGTTACTGTAGCATTCAGGGCAGCTGATTAGTTTTCTCCACTGTAGCTATATTTCCCAAGGGGGATTTAGTAAATCAAAGAGTAAAAAATGACTACTCCTGTGGGCAAAGAAAAGGAATTCTGGTAGGGAAAAATATCAATTTTTTAAAATAAAAAACTCATGAAAAATGCAAAAAACCGAAAAAAATTCTCACTTAAATTGTTTGGTTTATTTTGTTTCAGTATATTATGTTTACATTGATTTGTTCTAACTTCTTAGTCCTTTCTGTACCAGTAGATATTGCATTTTTGGCACAGAGTGTGACTACAGTTATGTTTTATTGCTTTATTATTAACCTGAAATGCCAACAATCTTTCAATACCAGGGAAGCAACTTGTTGTGCAACATTTAACAATGTATCAAATCCATATGTTTTTCATGGACAAATACCGTACTATGATAGTCACACTGCGGGGGGTCTGAACTTGAGATATTACCTTTTCTTAGTAATCGTTTCCAATTTCTAGTTGACACTTCTGCTGGTTAAATTGTTTTTGCTTTTTAGACTTCTAAGTGAAGGTGATGAATGCTATCCTGCCCTGATTATACACATTCTATTTGGGATGTTTTATTTGTCAAACGGTTTGGAAATCAAAATATCTACCTGGTAGTGATAGGCAAAACCTACAATCAAGTTTGGAAGTAGGCATGGGATCATTTTCTTTGCAGATTTGAATCCGCCTCGGATCATCCGGTTCCTTTGGTCGGCGGATTTCCCCGAACCGGTCATAAAAAGGGCACTATGTCATTTCCAGATACTTTGTAACACCGACAATCCAATCCGCGGATTTCAGCAATGCGCTGGTGGAATGTAACAATCCAATCTGTGGATTCAGCAATGCGCTGGTGGAATGTAACAATCCAATCCGCGGATTCAGCAATGCGCTGGTGTAATGTAACAATCCAATCCTGTGGATTCAGCAATGCGCTGGTGGAATGTAACAATCCAATCCGCGGATTCAGCAATGCGCTGGTGTAATGTAACAGTCCAATCCGCGGATTCAGCAATGCGCTGGTGTAATGTAACAATCCAATCCGTGGATTCAGCAATGCGCTGGTGGAATGTAACAATCCAATCCTGCGGATTCAGCAATGCGCTGGTGGAATGTAACAATCCAATCCGCGGATTCAGCAATGCGCTGGTGTAATGTAACAATCCAATCCGCGGATTCAGCAATGCGCTGGTGTAATGTAACAATCCAATCCGCGGATTCAGCAATGCGCTGGTGTAATGTAACAATCCAATCCTGCGGATTCAGCAATGCGCTGGTGGAATGTAACAATCCAATCCGCGGATTCAGCAATGTGCTGTGAATGTAACAATCCAATCCGCGGATTCAGCAATGCCTGTGGAATGTAGCAATCCAATCCGCGGATTCAGCAATGCGCTGGTGGAATGTAACAATCCAATCCGCGGATTCAGCAATGCGCTGGTGTAATGTAACAATCCAATCCGCGGATTCAGCAATGCGCTGGTGTAATGTAACAATCCAATCCTGCGGATTCAGCAATGCGCTGGTGGAATGTAACAATCCAATCCGCGGATTCAGCAATGTGCTGTGAATGTAACAATCCAATCCGCGGATTCAGCAATGTGCTGTGGAATGTAGCAATCCAATCCGCGGATTCAGCAATGCGCTGGTGGAATGTAACAATCCAATCCGCGGATTCAGCAATGCGCTGGTGTAATGTAACAATTCAATCCGCGGATTCAGCAATGCGCTGTGAATGTAACAATCCAATCCGCGGATTCAGCAATGCGCTGGTGTAATGTAACAATCCAATCCGCGGATTCAGCAATGCGCTGGTGTAATGTAACATCCCAATCTGTGGATTCAGCAATGCGCTGGTGTAATGTAACAATCCAATCTGCGGATTCAGCAATGTGCTGTGAATGTAACAATCCAATCCGCGGATTCAGCAATGCGCTGGTGGAATGTAACAATCCAATCCGCGGATTCAGCAATGCGCTGTGAATGTAACAATCCAATCCGCGGATTCAGCAATGCGCTGGTGTAATGTAACAATCCAATCCGCGGATTCAGCAATGCGCTGGTGTAATGTAACATCCCAATCTGTGGATTCAGCAATGCGCTGGTGTAATGTAACAATCCAATCTGCGGATTCAGCAATGCGCTGGTGTAATGTAACAATCCAATCTGCGGATTCAGCAATGCGCTGTGAATGTAACAATCCAATCCGCGGATTCAGCAATGCGCTGGTGTAATGTAACCATCCAATCTGCGGATTCAGCAATGCGCTGGTGTAATGTAACAATCCAATCTGCGGATTCAGCAATGCGCTGGTGTAATGTAACAATCCAATCCTGCGGATTCAGCAATGCGCTGGTGGAATGTAACAATCCAATCCGCGGATTCAGCAATGTGCTGTGAATGTAACAATCCAATCCGCGGATTCAGCAATGCGCTGTGGAATGTAGCAATCCAATCCGCGGATTCAGCAATGCGCTGGTGGAATGTAACAATCCAATCCGCGGATTCAGCAATGCGCTGGTGTAATGTAACAATCCAATCTGCGGATTCAGCAATGCGCTGGTGTAATGTAACAATCCAATCCGCGGATTCAGCAATGCGCTGGTGTAATGTAACAATCCAATCCTGCGGATTCAGCAATGCGCTGGTGGAATGTAACAATCCAATCCGCGGATTCAGCAATGCGCTGGTGTAATGTAACAATCCAATCCGCGGATTCAGCAATGCGCTGGTGTAATGTAACAATCCAATCCGCGGATTCAGCAATGCGCTGGTGTAATGTAACAATCCAATCCTGCGGATTCAGCAATGCGCTGGTGGAATGTAACAATCCAATCCGCGGATTCAGCAATGTGCTGTGAATGTAACAATCCAATCCGCGGATTCAGCAATGCGCTGGTGTAATGTAACAATCCAATCCGCGGATTCAGCAATGCGCTGGTGTAATGTAACATCCCAATCTGCGGATTCAGCAATGCGCTGGTGTAATGTAACAATCCAATCTGCGGATTCAGCAATGCGCTGGTGGAATGTAACAATCCAATCTGCGGATTCAGCAATGCGCTGTGAATGTAACAATCCAATCCGCGGATTCAGCAATGCGCTGGTGTAATGTAACAATCCAATCTGCGGATTCAGCAATGCGCTGGTGTAATGTAACAATCCAATCTGCCGATTCAGCAATGCGCTGGTGGAATGTAACAATCCAATCCTGCGGATTCAGCAATGCGCTGGTGGAATGTAACAATCCAATCCACGGATTCAGCAATGCGCTGGTGGAATGTAACAATCCAATCCGCGTATTCAGCAATGAGCTGGTGGAATGTAACAATCCAATCTGCGGATTCAGCAATGCGCTGTGAATGTAACAATCCAATCCGCGGATTCAGCAATGCGCTGTGAATGTAACAATCCAATCCGCGGATTCAGCAATGCGCTGGTGTAATGTAACAATCCAATCCGCGGATTCAGCAATGCGCTGGTGGAATGTACCAATCCAATCCGCGGATTCAGCAATGCGCTGGTGGAATGTAACAATCCAATCCGCGGATTCAGCAATGCGCTGGTGGAATGTAACAATCCAATCCGCGGATTCAGCAATGCGCTGGTGGAATGTAACAATCCAATCTGCGGATTCAGCAATGCGCTGGTGGAATGTAACAATCCAATCCGCGGATTCAGCAATGCGCTGGTGGAATGTAACAATCCAATCCACGGATTCAGCAATGCGCTGTGAATGTACCAATTTAATCCGCGGATTCAGCAATGCGCTGTGAATGTAACAATCCAGTCCTGCGGATTCAGCAATGCGCTGGTGTAATGTAACAATCCAATCCACGGATTCAGCAATGCGCTGGTGTAATGTAACAATCCAATCCTGCGGATTCAGCAATGCGCTGGTGTAATGTAACAATCCAATCTGCGGATTCAGCAATGCGCTGGTGTAATGTAACAATCCAATCCGCGGATTCAGCAATGCGCTGGTGGAATGTAACAATCCAATCCGCGGATTCAGCAATGCGCTGGTGTAATGTACCAATCCAATCCGCGGATTCAGCAATGCGCTGGTGTAATGTAACAATCCAATCTGCGGATTCAGCAATGCGCTGGTGTAATGTAACAATCCAATCCGCGGATTCAGCAATGCGCTGGTGTAATGTAACAATCCAATCCGCGGATTCAGCAATGCGCTGGTGTAATGTAACAATCCAATCCTGCGGATTCAGCAATGCGCTGGTGTAATGTAACAATCCAATCTGCGGATTCAGCAATGCGCTGGTGTAATGTAACAATCCAATCCGCGGATTCAGCAATGCGCTGGTGGAATGTAACAAACCAATCCGCGGATTCAGCAATGCGCTGGTGTAATGTACCAATCCAATCCGCGGATTCAGCAATGCGCTGGTGTAATGTAACAATCCAATCTGCGGATTCAGCAATGCGCTGGTGTAATGTAACAATCCAATCCGCGGATTCAGCAATGCGCTGGTGTAATGTAACAATCCAATCCGCGGATTCAGCAATGCGCTGGTGTAATGTAACAATCCAATCCTGCGGATTCAGCAATGCGCTGGTGGAATGTAACAATCCAATCCGCGGATTCAGCAATGTGCTGTGAATGTAACAATCCAATCCGCGGATTCAGCAATGCGCTGGTGTAATGTAACAATCCAATCCGCGGATTCAGCAATGCGCTGGTGTAATGTAACATCCCAATCTGCGGATTCAGCAATGCGCTGGTGTAATGTAACAATCCAATCTGCGGATTCAGCAATGCGCTGGTGTAATGTAACAATCCAATCTGCGAATTCAGCAATGCGCTGTGAATGTAACAATCCAATCCGCGGATTCAGCAATGCGCTGGTGTAATGTAACAATCCAATCTGCGGATTCAGCAATGCGCTGGTGTAATGTAACAATCCAATCTGCCGATTCAGCAATGCGCTGGTGGAATGTAACAATCCAATCCTGCGGATTCAGCAATGCGCTGGTGGAATGTAACAATCCAATCCACGGATTCAGCAATGCGCTGGTGGAATGTAACAATCCAATCCGCGGATTCAGCAATGTGCTGTGAATGTAACAATCCAATCCGCGGATTCAGCAATGCGCTGGTGTAATGTAACAATCCAATCCGCGGATTCAGCAATGCGCTGGTGTAATGTAACATCCCAATCTGCGGATTCAGCAATGCGCTGGTGTAATGTAACAATCCAATCTGCGGATTCAGCAA
The DNA here is from genome assembly GCF_040206685.1 of Ascaphus truei. Lineage (NCBI taxonomy): Eukaryota > Metazoa > Chordata > Amphibia > Anura > Ascaphidae > Ascaphus > Ascaphus truei. Next base: position 86,702,565 of record NC_134490.1, read on the forward strand.
TGCGCTGGTGTAATGTAACAATCCAATCTGCGAATTCAGCAATGCGCTGTGAATGTAACAATCCAATCCGCGGATTCAGCAATGCGCTGGTGTAATGTAACAATCCAATCTGCGGATTCAGCAATGCGCTGGTGTAATGTAACATCCCAATCTGCCGATTCAGCAATGCGCTGGTGGAATGTAACAATCCAATCCTGCGGATTCAGCAATGCGCTGGTGGAATGTAACAATCCAATCCACGGATTCAGCAATGCGCTGGTGGAATGTAACAATCCAATCCGCGTATTCAGCAATGAGCTGGTGGAATGTAACAATCCAATCTGCGGATTCAGCAATGCGCTGTGAATGTAACAATCCAATCCGCGGATTCAGCAATGCGCTGTGAATGTAACAATCCAATCCGCGGATTCAGCAATGCGCTGGTGTAATGTAACAATCCAATCCGCGGATTCAGCAATGCGCTGGTGTAATGTAACAATCCAATCCGCGGATTCAGCAATGCGCTGGTGTAATGTAACAATCCAATCCGCGGATTCAGCAATGCGCTGGTGGAATGTAACAATCCAATCCGCAGATTCAGCAATGCGCTGGTGGAATGTAACAATCCAATCTGCGGATTCAGCAATGCGCTGGTGGAATGTAACAATCCAATCCGCGGATTCAGCAATGCGCTGGTGGAATGTAACTATCCAATCCACGGATTCAGCAATGCGCTGTGAATGTACCAATTTAATCTGCGGATTCAGCAATGCGCTGTGAATGTAACAATCCAATCCGCGGATTCAGCAATGCGCTGGTGTAATGTAACAATCCAGTCCACGGATTCAGCAATGCGCTGGTGTAATGTAACAATCCAATCCACGGATTCAGCAATGCGCTGGTGTAATGTAACAATCCAGTCCTGCGGATTCAGCAATGCGCTGGTGTAATATAACAATCTAATCTGCGGATTCAGCAATGCGCTGGTGTAATGTAACAATCCAATCCGCGGATTCAGCAATGCGCTGGTGTAATGTAACAATCCAATCCGCGGATTCAGCAATGCGCTGGTGTAATGTAACAATCCAATCCGCGGATTCAGCAATGCGCTGGTGTAATGTAACAATCCAGTCCTGCGGATTCAGCAATGCGCTGGTGTAATATAACAATCTAATCTGCGGATTCAGCAATGCGCTGGTGTAATGTAACAATCCAATCCGCGGATTCAGCAATGCGCTGGTGTAATGTAACAATCCAATCCGCGGATTCAGCAATGCGCTGGTGTAATGTAACAATCCAATCCGCGGATTCAGCAATGCGCTGGTGGAATGTAACAATCCAATCCGCAGATTCAGCAATGCGCTGGTGGAATGTAACAATCCAATCTGCGGATTCAGCAATGCGCTGGTGGAATGTAACAATCCAATCCGCGGATTCAGCAATGCGCTGGTGGAATGTAACTATCCAATCCACGGATTCAGCAATGCGCTGTGAATGTACCAATTTAATCCGCGGATTCAGCAATGCGCTGGTGTAATGTAACAATCCAATCCGCGGATTCAGCAATGCGCTGGTGTAATGTAACAATCCAGTCCACGGATTCAGCAATGCGCTGGTGTAATGTAACAATCCAATCCACGGATTCAGCAATGCGCTGGTGTAATGTAACAATCCAGTCCTGCGGATTCAGCAATGCGCTGGTGTAATATAACAATCTAATCTGCGGATTCAGCAATGCGCTGGTGTAATGTAACAATCCAATCCGCGGATTCAGCAATGCGCTGGTGTAATGTAACAATCCAATCCGCTGAATCAGCAATGCGCTGGTGGAATGTAACAATCCAATCCGCGGATTCAGCAATGCGCTGGTGTAATGTAACAATTGAATCTGTGGATTCAGCAATGCACTGGTGGAATGTAACAATCCAATCTGCGGTTCAGCAATGCGCTGGTGTAATGTAACAATCCAATCCGCGGATTCAGCAATGCGCTGGTGTAATGTAACAATCCAATCCACGGATTCAGCAATGCGCTGGTGTAATGTAACAATCGAATCTGTGGATTCAGCAATGCACTGGTGGAATGTAACAATCCAATCCGCGGATTCAGCAATGCGCTGTGAATGTAACAATCCAATCCGCGGAATCAGCAATGCGCTGTGAATGTAACAATCCAATCTGTGGATTCAGCAATGCGCTGGTGTAATGTAACAATCCAATCCGCGGATTCAGCAATGCGCTGGTGTAATGTAACAATCCAATCCGCGGAATCAGCAATGCGCTGGTGGAATGTAACAATCCAATCTGCGGATTCAGCAATGCACTGGTTATTTTAACAATCCAATCCGCGGACCAGTGTATTGTATCCAATGGTGATTTTTGATGAATCTGAACAGATTGAAATTGAAACAATCTGTCGACTGATTTTACACCGCAGAACGGATTTTTAACGGAAAGATCGGGAAATTCCGGGAAACTGATTTTGACAGCTTTGCCCTTTGGGAGTTTGCCAACATTAGCGGTAAAAAAATATTTTTCAAATATGTATGTACAGTGTTCGACAAATCACCCAAAAATCTACTCGCCCAACCAAAAAATCTACTCGCCACCTAGTCCCGCCCCCAACTCCGCCCCTAGTCCCACCCACAACTCCTCCCCTAGTCCCGCCCCCAACCCCGCTTTAAAATAAAATATATAAATAAAATACATTTAATAAATTCCTAGTCAGAACAACATTCGTTTTTGACATAAATGTATTTATTGTATTACATTATACTACAATTAGTCGTGTGTGTGTGTGTGTGTCAATGTCGGATCTAGAAATAAAAGCCAGATGTGAATGACTAGTTTCCTGAACCCCTTAACCAGTGTCTGGCCGTCGGCGCTTCACAGAGAGAGACAGAGAGAGACAGAGAGACAGACACCCACACACACACAGAGAGTGGCACACCCACACAGAGAGAAAGAGAGACACACAGAGAAAGAGACACACAGAGAAAGAGAGAGAATGAGAAACACACACAGTGAGAGAATGAGAGACAAAGAGAGAGTGCGACAGAGAGAGGGAGACAGAGAGAGGGAGAGGGTGACAGAGAGAGGGAGAGGGTGACAGAGAGAGGGAGAGGGTGACAGAGAGAGGGAGAGGGCGACACAGGGAGAGGGTGGGTGACACAAGGAGAGGGTGGGTGACACAAGGAGAGGGTGGGTGACACAGGGAGAGGGAGGGTGACACAGGGAGAGGGAGAGGGTGACACAGGGACAGGGAGAGGGTGACACAGGGAGAGGGAGGGTGACAGGGAGAGGGAGGGTGACACAGGGACAGGGAGAGGGTGACACAGGGACAGGGAGAGGGTGACACAGGGACAGGGAGAGGGTGACACAGGGACAGGGAGAGAGAGGGTGACACAGGGACAGGGAGAGAGAGGGTGACACAGGGACAGGGAGAGAGAGGATGACACAGGGACAGGGAGAGAGAGGGTGACACAGGGAGAGGGTGGGTGACACAAGGAGAGGGTGGGTGACACAAGGAGAGGGTGGGTGACACAAGGAGAGGGTGGGTGACACAGGGAGAGGGAGGGTGACACAGGGAGAGGGAGAGGGTGACACAGGGACAGGGAGAGGGTGACACAGGGAGAGGGAGGGTGACAGGGAGAGGGAGGGTGACACAGGGACAGGGAGAGGGTGACACAGGGACAGGGAGAGGGTGACACAGGGACAGGGAGAGGGTGACACAGGGACAGGGAGAGAGAGGGTGACACAGGGACAGGGAGAGAGAGGGTGACACAGGGAGAGGGTGGGTGACACAAGGAGAGGGTGGGTGACACAAGGAGAGGGTGGGTGACAGGGAGAGGGAGGGTGACACAGGGAGAGGGAGAGGGTGACACAGGGACAGGGAGAGGGTGACACAGGGAGAGGGAGGGTGACAGGGAGAGGGAGGGTGACACAGGGACAGGGAGAGGGTGACACAGGGACAGGGAGAGGGTGACACAGGGACAGGGAGAGGGTGACACAGGGACAGGGAGAGAGAGGGTGACACAGGGACAGGGAGAGAGAGGGTGACACAGGGACAGGGAGAGAGAGGATGACACAGGGACAGGGAGAGAGAGGGTGACACAGGGACAGGGAGAGGGTGACACAGGGAGAGGGAGAGGGTGACACAGGGAGAGGGTGACACAGGGAGAGGGAGAGGGTGACAGGGAGAGGGAGGGTGACACAGGGAGAGGGAGGGTGACACAGGGAGAGGGAGAGAGGTTGACACAGGGAGAGGGAGGGTGACACAGGGAGAGGGAGGGTGACACGGAGAGGGTCACAGGGAGAGGGTGACACAGGGAAAGGGTGGGTGACACAGGGAGAGGGAGGGTGACACAGGGAGATGGAGGGTGACACAGGGAGAGGGAGGGTGACACAGGGAGAGGGAGGGTGACACAGGGAGAGGGAGGGTGACACAGGGAGAGGGAGGGTGACACAGGGAGAGGGAGGGTGACACAGGGAGAGGGAGGGTGACAGGGAGAGGGAGGGTGACAGGGACAGGGAGGGTGACACGGAGAGGGAGAGGGTGACACAGAGACAGGGAGAGGGTGACACAAGGAGAGGGTGACACAGGGAGAGGGTGACACAGGGAGAGGGAGAGAGAGGGTGACACAGGGAGAGGGAGAGGGTGACACAGGGAGAGGGTGACACAGGGAGAGGGAGAGGGTGACACAGGGAGAGGGAGGGTGACACAGGGAGAGGGTGACACAGGGAGGGAGGGAGAGGGTGACACAGGGAGGGAGGGAGAGGGTGACACAGGGAGAGGGTGACACAGGGAGAGGGAGGGTGATACGGAGAGGGAGGGTGACACGGAGAGGGTGACACAGGGAGAGGGTGACACATGGAGAGGGTCACACAGGGAGAGGGAGAGGGTGACACAGGGAGAGGGAGGGAGAGAGAGGGTGACACAGGGAGAGGGAGACACAGGGAGAGGGTGACACAGGGAGAGGGAGAGGGTGACACAGGATGAGGGTGACACAGGGAGAGGGAGAGGGTGACACAGGGTGAGGGTGACACAGGGTGAGGGTGACACAGGGAGAGGGAGAGGGTGACACAGGGAGAGGGTGACACAGGGAGAGGGTGACACAGGGAGAGGGAGAGAGGGTGACACACTCACAGACACCCACTCTCACTCAGACAAACTCACACACACACACAGTCTGTCACTCACACACACAAACACTCACCCGCAAGGCAGGGGGTCGCACATGGCAGCGGGGGCCTCCGGAGAGGGTGACACAGGGACAGGGAGAGGGTGACACAGGGACAGGGAGAGGGTGACACAGGGACAGGGAGAGAGAGGGTGACACAGGGACAGGGAGAGAGAGGGTGACACAGGGACAGGGAGAGAGAGGATGACACAGGGACAGGGAGAGAGAGGGTGACACAGGGACAGGGAGAGGGTGACACAGGGAGAGGGAGAGGGTGACACAGGGAGAGGGTGACACATGGAGAGGGAGAGGGGGAGAGGGAGGGTGACACAGGGAGAGGGAAGGTGACACAGGGAGAGGGAGAGAGGTTGACACAGGGAGAGGGAGGGTGACACAGGGAGAGGGAGGGTGACACGGAGAGGGTCACAGGGAGAGGGTGACACAGGGAAAGGGTGGGTGACACAGGGAGAGGGAGGGTGACACAGGGAGATGGAGGGTGACACAGGGAGAGGGAGGGTGACACAGGGAGAGGGAGGGTGACACAGGGAGAGGGAGGGTGATACAGGGAGAGGGAGGGTGACACAGGGAGAGGGAGGGTGACACAGGGAGAGGGAGGGTGACAGGGAGAGGGAGGGTGACAGGGACAGGGAGGGTGACACGGAGAGGGAGAGGGTGACACAGAGACAGGGAGAGGGTGACACAAGGAGAGGGTGACACAGGGAGAGGGTGACACAGGGAGAGGGAGAGAGAGGGTGACACAGGGAGAGGGAGAGGGTGACACAGGGAGAGGGAGAGGGTGACACAGGGAGAGGGTGACACAGGGAGAGGGAGAGGGTGACACAGGGAGAGGGAGGGTGACACAGGGAGAGGGTGACACAGGGAGAGGGTGACACAGGGAGGGAGGGAAAGGGTGACACAGGGAGGGAGGGAGAGGGTGACACAGGGAGAGGGTGACACAGGGAGAGGGAGGGTGATATGGAGAGGGAGGGTGACACGGAGAGGGTGACACAGGGAGAGGGTGACACATGGAGAGGGTCACACAGGGAGAGGGAGAGGGTGACACAGGGAGAGGGAGGGAGAGAGAGGGTGACACAGGGAGAGGGAGACACAGGGAGAGGGTGACACAGGGAGAGGGAGAGGGTGACACAGGATGAGGGTGACACAGGGAGAGGGAGAGGGTGACACAGGGTGAGGGTGACACAGGGTGAGGGTGACACAGGGAGAGGGAGAGGGTGACACAGGGAGAGGGTGACACAGGGAGAGGGTGACACAGGGAGAGGGAGAGAGGGTGACACACTCACAGACACCCACTCTCACTCAGACAAACTCACACACACACACAGTCTGTCACTCACACACACAAACACTCACCCGCAAGGCAGGGGGTCGCACATGGCAGCGGGGGCCTCCGCTCGGCAGGAGGGCCTCTGCAAGGCAGGGGGGTCGCACATGGCAGCGGGGGCCTCCGCACGGCAGGAGGGCCTCTGCAAGGGGCCGCGCCCCCTCCAGAGGGGGACGCCGACACCGCAGTATCCTGCTTAGACCGAGCAGGGTGAGGCTCCGGTGAGGGGATTTCCCCTGCTTAGAGCAGGCAGAGGCCCCTGTGAGGTGATTTCCCCTGCTTAGAGCAGGCAGAGGCCCCGGTGAGGGGATTTCCCCTGCTTAGAGCAGGGAGAGGCTCCGGTGAGGGGATTTCCCTGCTTAGAGCAGGGAGAGGCTCCGGTGAGGGGATTTCCCTGCTTAGAGCAGGGAGAGGCACGCGTGGGGTGAGGGGGGGGCACGGAGGCCGGGAGAGATTGGGGTGAGGGGGGGGGGGGTGGTGGATGGCCCGATGGGAGGGGGTGGTGGATGGCCCGATGGGAGGGGGTGGTGGATGGCCCGATGGGAGGGGGTGGTGGATGGCCGATGCGAGGGGGGGCGGATGGCCCGATGGGAGGGAGGGGGGGGGGCGGATGGCCCGATGGGAGGGAGGGGGGGGCGGATGGCCCGATGGGAGGGAGGGGGGGGCGGATGGCCCGATGGAAGGGAGGGGGGGTGACAGATGGCCCTGCAGGGGCCTGAGGCAGACAGGCGTGGAAGGGGCTGGCTGGCGGAAGGGGGAGGAGTGGAAGAGCTGAGGAGGGGAAGTTGCTGAGAGGCGGGGGAGGAGCGAAGGCAGTGATCAGAGAGCTGGCTTTTTTTTTTTCTCCAGCGCGAGCGCGGGAAAAACAGCAGCGCGAGCGCGGGAAATTTAAAAAATACACGTGTGCTGCTTGTGCCAATATTTACTCGCCCGGGGGTTAAATCCACCCGCCCCGGGCGAGTAAATATATACAATTGTCGAACACTGTGTATGTATATAAATAGAGAAGTGATGAAAAGTTCAGTCCGCGCTCTGGCTCTTTAAACTTGGAGTGTTGGTCCCTCTCAGTTCTTTTGCTGCTTCTGTGTTTATGAGGTGTCTCCCCCACCTCCAAATGTGGTCTCCACCGGAACCCCGATGGTGATACCAATATCAGCAAAACAAGAAAAAACACAAAAGCGCACCAAGATGAGAGATAGATATTGTATTAGCAACAAATAATAAAATTAGTAACTTACATATAAAATTTCTTTAATAATCCCCGATTCTGGTGTCTATCACAGGAGTAGGGCATCACATAGGAAGTATGAAGGGTAATCTCAGTTCTGAGAGATCAGACCCGCGCGCTGGGGCTGTCTCTGTTCACTCTCCTGTCCTCCACGTGTGGTAGCGTGGTGCAGAGAGAGGGTGACACATGGAGAGGCGATGAAGAAGTTTACTTTGTTAAACGAAACGTGTCGCGACTGTTGTGGCTGGCGGTTTTACTACCCACCACCAGTACACACTCAAGTGTACCGTTCCTGCTTATTTCCGATCGTTTCTATGCTATCAAAAACGGACAGGCATCCTAAGGACACCTATTGAAGGCCCCGGTTCCTGCACATGTGTGCTACACTCTGCACCACGCTACCACACGTGGAGGACAGGAGAGTGAACAGAGACAGCCCCAGCGCGCGGGTCTGATCTCTCAGAACTGAGATTACCCTTCATACTTCCTATGTGAGGCCCTACTCCTGTGATAGACACCAGAATCGGGGATTATTAAAGAAATTTTATATGTAAGTGACTAATTTTATTATTTGTTGCTAATACAATATCTATCTCTCATCTTGGTGCGCTTTTGTGTTTTTTCTTGTTTTTTTTTTATAAATAGAGAAGTGCTCGTATTTAAATTGACAAATAATCAAACAGACTTCACTAGGACTTTTGTAAAGCAAACTAGCAGGTTTGCACATCTCTACTCAATGGATCTTATTTGAGCCTTGATTGACATTATAAGAACTGCAGCGCTCTAGATGAGTACTGAAATCACTAGAGCAGCCGCTCTCAGACTTTCCGCGGGGGACCACTGGCCATGTCAGGCTTTAGGAATAACAAAAGGTGAATGTACCGGTACTGTATAGCAAGTCTTCTTGTTTTCGACACCAGGGCAAGCCGCTGGGCCATGACTACCCCGGTGACGGAGGATTATTGCTGCTGGGGGGCTCCGATCCAGCAGCATAGACCCCCCTGCAGCACGACTGCAGCAGCACTATCTCCAGAGACACTAAGGGGGCTATGCACTAAGCTCCGAGCTTTTGCGCTGGCCTGAAAAAAATTAGCACGTCCGATAAAAAATGAAGCCGGCGGCGCGATTCACTAATGCCCTCAGCCCATTTTTTATCGCACATGCCCAAAACTGGCTTATCGTGCGTGCAATGTATTTCCCCTGGTATCGCACTTAAAGTTCCCGTACGATAGCTGATTGAAAAAAAAGCCGCTTGTTACATTTGCATGGAGATTTGCTATCTCCATGCAAGGCTGTTACAGGCGATCGTACAATAAATAAATACATTTTAATACTAGTGTACATGAGCAGGGGGTCTCCCGAGCTGACCCACGTTGGTTTCAGGTCCGAGGAGCCCCTACTTCAGGAGATACAGGCCCCGTTTTGGGGTGCCGGTATCCCCTGCAGAATTTTAATGTCCCGGTCACGTGACACAGGAGCTTTAAAGTGCAGGGGATACCGGCACCCCATAACGGGGCCTTTAACTCCTGAAGTAGGGGGTCCTCGGACCTGAAACCAATGGGGTTCAGCTCAGGAGACCCCCTGAACATCTACACTAGTATTAAAAAACAGATAACAATAAATAATAATTCATTACCATAGCGGCTATCCGCTATGGTAATGAAGCTGCATTAATGTACATTTTAATAATAGTGTGTGGGAGCAGGGGGTCCCCTGTTACCACACAATATTAATAAAAATACATTAAAGCAGCTTCATTACCTTAGCGGCTATCCGCTAAGGCAATGAAGGGGTTAAGGCATAATAGCATGTTTATTGGGGACAATTGCCCCCAATAAACATAGCAATATACCACACACATCCCCCCCGCCCCCTAACACCTACACTACATTAATGTGCAAAATTACTATTATCCACATATGGATAATAATGCTTTTGCCCATTAAATATTCATTAATACAATAAATACATTAAATACATGTTGTACTCACCCTTGTCCGGCACCCACGATGAAGGCCAGCTGCATCTTCCTCCCTGTCCATACACTGGGGTGCTGAAAAATAAAAAAAATAAAAATGTGACAATTACAAAGAAAGGATGCTGTGCTTACACTGGGAAATGATATACAGTATAATTAGCAAAAATATATATATTTCACATTGCTGCGGGACGGATAAAATCTTGTGGGGGGCCTGATGTGGCTCCAGGCCATAGTTTGGAGACCCCTGTTCTAGTCAGAGAACATTCTAGTAATTCAGTAATGCATTTATGTAAAGTATGACGTGGGGTTTCCTTGGTTTCAACCCTGTGCACTTGAAACATTCAATTATTATATATTTTCTGTAACCCTATAAAGAACGATTTAAATAAATTAATGTGTGACTATAAAATTGAAAGAAATGATGCACGCTGATACACATCACTCATCATTTGTTTGTGTAATTTAACAATATTTGTACTATTTATGGTTTTTTTACAAATCCTTTCCATTTTGTTACAGTAAAGAGAACTACTGTATACAGCTTTTAATATAATTACTTTCCTTCATGTCTGTGTAATATTTACTAGTTATCTTTGATTGAAACCACTTAAATTTCTGACAACATTTAAAAATCTCAAATAAAGTAATTGTCAGTAATTACGACTGTGGTTGATTAAGTTATATGCAAGCTTTTAACCCAGCCACGGTACAGTAGTTAATATCCTGTCCAGAGGGGATATATTGTCATAATAAGTTAAAACCCTTTTAATTATGTGGTTTAATTAAGGACAAGCCACCATTCCAGCCTGAATGTCTTGTAATATAAGTTCATTGGCCTCCTTGATGACAACATAAATAAATCATCGCACATTTTAGCAAATTGTATTTCAGGTTTTGTATGCTACAATGCAACTGCTAGTCATTTGTGTAAAAGAACTGAGAAGAACAAATGAATTTATTAAAGATATATAACTATGAAGGGACGTTTTTATTATTGTGTCAGTATACAAGAGGCAGATACAATTGGGCTTGTTACTAAATCATTATAGCTCTGGTTTATAAAACCAGCCTTGATTGCTCCACAGGGTGAGGAACTTCAATGCTGTATACTGTACATGCAAGTTTATTCTTTATCACAGGCGCGTTCTTAGCGTAACGTTTGCTGTTACTGACATACTGTAATAAATAGCCTCAGACATTTGGTATGCAGTTTCTAAACACTCACTTTTGGGCACATTTAGCTTTGTTCTCTAATTGTGTACGTACAGTGGATTGCTCTTACTGTACTGTATGTTTCATCTGAAAAATCAAAATGCTACTGCATTACTGTGACATTATATGATTAAGTTGGCTAATTATATTTGGACATAGTGCACATTTCAGTTGAAATAATACAGTACAGTAGTTACCTTTTTGTTAAGGTCAGTGAGGCAAATTCATGAAGCTCAGGGACCGGCTAGTAGCACATCCGATGCAGCATTAACTCCGACTTGTATTTCTTGCATAGTACAGTACTACTGTATCTTCCGTGATATTTTTTTCTTCTAATGTCCCACAATGTATTTCAAGTATAGATACTGTTTGTTGTTTCGTAATATCCATAAGTAGTCGATTAAATAGGTAAAAATTTAAACAAGTCTGTTTTTATTTTGTGCAAACAATTTATTGTACAGTGTCTGAGTCAAAGCATTTGTCACTATTAATGAAGGGAAATAATTAAGGGGAAGAGAGAAGAGGGGTTTACATGTGGTATTTAACAGACTGTTGATCACTGATTAAAAATATAGTGTATTTGGCAGGATTATGCTGTGTATGTTTATATTTTAGCGTCTGGACTGTGGGTAGATTAGTCAGTGTGTTTGTATGTAAATGTGTACGTATTTGTGTATGCCTGGCAATCGTGTTCATTATTGTTATAAGAAATGAATGAATATCAGTGGAGTCAGCAGTCAAAATTACTACATTGCAATGTAAATGTTTTGTGTGTAAAACCTTTAGAAAGATCACAAGGTCGTAATAAAAAAGCTATTTCTAGTGCTATTATAGCAGTGGGATGTGCATGTTGTGAAATACTAATTAAGGGTGACATTGCATTAAAAGTCTTAAACAAGCCTCTACTGGGTATCAGCGTACTGCATTTAATTTATTTCTACGTACAGTGCCTCCTACAATGAAGCTAAGCGGTTAACTTCTTTAGTACCCTATAGACGTGCAGTGTAAGTCAAGACGCGCCAGCTGTATCTGTAGCCGGCGATCAGTGCTCCGACCACGATCTGCACAGCAGGAGAGAACCCTCCCCTTCCAATGGAGCAGCCAGAAAGACGTTGAGATCATGTGATTGCTCATGAGTGATCACATGATCAGGAACTGCCGTAGTGAGACCAGGGCCATATCATCTGGCACTAAAGGTGTTAATCCTACTGTATTGTACACTATGGTGTGGGCAGTACTGCTCCTTTGAAGCTGGCACCTATGGAAATACATTCTTAGCCAGTCATAACATTGTTTGTAGATCCATGAGTCTATCCATTTTAGACAAATCCATTAAATGCTGTTAATTGAACTAAACAAACGAATGTTTACACTGCCACAAATCATGAAATATGAAGTTAATAATGTCTAAAGTGTAACTACTTATTAAATGAATAAATAATATAAGTAATGCAATCTTAAATATCTTGTCATACATTTTTTCTGCAAAGGGTCTAACGCTATAATAGAAACTGAATAATATTATCTAGTTTTCATCAGTAAATAACCTACTTTCCCATTCCTCGATGACAAAATGTCTGGCAGGCAGCAGGAGATCTAATTGGCTATTACATTAAGTGTTATGAGAGCACGAAAATCCATTATATTAAAAATATGCAAAATTCTTTAGAATAATGACTTCAAAGATTGATTCTGACTGGCAGACAGTGTAGCTAAGGTTTAAAGAAAAATAATGCCTCGCCATAAGAAATCAGTGTTTGTCTCAAAATAATTATATCAAGTTTATGGGGCCTATGCACTAAGCAGCGATAAGCCACTTATCGCCGCCTTATCACCAAAAAAGCCTACAGTGATTCAGTAAGCACTGATAAGTCTGCGATAAGAGACCTTTTCAGCAATTTTTTTAAAATTGGCCTGCGGTACCAATCCTGTTGCAAAAAAACACATTTGGAATACATTTCAATAAATACACCACAACCCCTCCCCCCCCAACACATACAGTACAGTAATGGGCAAAATAACTATTATCCAGATAATTTGCCCATTATTAAATCAAACATTAGCCAGCCAGCATAAATAAAGTAAATAAACCATTCTACTTATCCCTGCCATTATGAAGGGCGTCCTCGTCAGCATACTGCATACTGCAGGTCCATGTCCGATGCCAGCAAGAATACATTAAAAAATACAGTCTAATGGCTCTAACCACTTAATCACCTTAGCAGTTAATAACCGCTATAGTAATTAAGGTATTAACCCACCTTGCCCCGCTACCCACCCTCGAGGCCTAACCAGCCACCCTGGAAGCACTATACCCACCCTGTACCCATTGATTGGCATAGTGGTACTTCATACAATATAATATGGGCATGATAAGCCACTATAGCAGTCAATGGTCAACCTAATAAAAAAGCATGAAGCCCCAAAATAGACAATAATAAAACATATACACAAGCACCTTAGTTATGTTATGGTGGGTGAAAAAGGCGGCATACACACAAACACACACACACATATCATTTCCTTTCGGCAATGTTCATCATTCATTAATATTAGACAGTGACTAGTAGAGCTACTTGGCACTATTGAAAATTATATTCCACTTGCCACATCATGGAATACATGATCAAAGGAGCGTGATGACCCAGTAACCATGTTAGCAAGTGCTAAAGATGTGCGAGTATGCCTCAAGGGATATGCCTGAAGTTTCTTCGTATTGTATGTAGAGATTAGCAAGCTCAAATATTTACAATCTGACTCCCCGAACCTCGGCAGTTCCCACCGAATTGTGGCCGATGCGATTGGGTACATTTTGCAGGCTAGGTGGTGTCAGATTTAAAAAAAAAATCTGAACTCGCTCATCCCTAATTGTGAGATAGATAGCCTTGTGTTTTTAAGGCGGCCGGATACAGGGGAGCGCAGATATATATAAAAGAGAATAAACACAGGCAAAAATAGTGCAAGTATGTCTATTCAAGTGTTAGGTGATCCATATGTCCCAATGAGATTTGTACTTACAAATTTCTCAGAGGGTGCGTGTACATAAAGGTTTCTTTGTTATCTTGTAATCCAATTCACACGTAAATGTGTATAGTGGGACAATTTACAAGTGTAATCAAGCAGTTTGGGATAGTATCCCCGCCAGGTGTATCATCTGTTCCTTAGCAGGTCTTAAAATTAGGTAAATACAACCTCAGATGAACAGCAACATATGACATATTACACCGTGTCATGATTTATTTAACAAAAATAAAACCAAAATGGAGAAGCCACGTGTGAAAAACTAAGTACACCTTATGTTTCAATAGCTTGTTGAACCACCTTTAGCAGCAATAACTTGAAGTAATCGTTTTCTGTATGACTTTATCAGTCTCTCACATCGTTGTGGAGGAATTTTGGCCCACTCTTCTTTACAACGTTGCTTCAGTTCATTAAGGTTTGGGGGCATTTGTTTATGCACAGCTCTCTTAAGGTCCAGCCACAGCATGACCAGGGAGGTTGCCAGGCGGTTCCCCCCTCCGCCCGCTTCGGCCCCCTAAATTCCCCAAATAACGTCAGGAAACAGGACTGGAGGTAAAATGGCCGCGGCTATTTATTTAAATTAAGAGGGGTAAATGCTACTCCCCGCCAGAATGTACCTTTGACAGGAGGGGGAGGGTCAGCCGGCCCCTGCGCCGCTGCCGTCTGCGCAAACGGGTTAATTGGCTGGTGGGTGGCAAAGAGGACGCCCGCCAGCTTGGCTTTAAATTGGGTCCTCTTGACCCCTCCCCTGGGACGGGGAGTGCGGTGTGGGGGCGGGCCAGCGGGGAGGAAGGCCGGCTCCCCTTGGTCATGAGGGGGGGGGGTCGCTTTTCAATCGGGTTGAGGTCTGGACTTTGACTGGGCCATTGCAACACCTTGATTGTTTTCTTTTTCAGCCATTCTGCTATAGATTTGCTGGTGTGCTTGGTATCATTGTCCTGTTGCATGACCCAATTTCGGCCAAGCTTTAGCTGTCGGACAGATGGCCTCACATTTGACTGTAGAATACTTTGGTATACAGAGGAGTTCATGGTCGAATCAATGACTGCAAGGTTCCCAGGTCCTGTGGCTGCAAAAACAAGCCCAAATCATTACCCCTCCACCACCGTGCTTTACAGTTGGTATGAGGTGTTTGTGCTGATACAGTATGCTGTGTTTGGTTTTCGCCAAACGTGGCGCTGTGCATTATGGCAAATTATCTCCAGTTTGGTCTCGTCTGTCCAAAGGACATTGTTCCAGAAGTATTGTGGTTTGTTCAGATGCAACTTTGCTAACGTAAGCCATGCTGCCATGTTCTGTTTAGAGAGAAGAGACGTTCTCCTGGCAACCCTTCAAACAAACCATACTTGTTCAGTCTTTTTCTAATTGTACTGTCATGAACTTTAACATTTAACATACTAACTGAGGCCTGTAGAGTCTGAGAAGTAACTCTTGAGTATTTTGCAATTTCTCTGAGCATTGCACGGTCTGACCTTGGGGTGAATTTGCTGGGATGTCCACTCCTGGGAAGATTGGTAACTGTCTTGAATGTTTTCCACTTTTGAATAATCTTTCTCACTGTAGAATGATGGACTTTAAATAGTTTGGAAATTGCCTTATAACCCTTCCCAGATTGATTTGCATCAACAATTCCTTCTCTAAGATCATTGCTGATGTCTTTCCTCCTTGGCATTGTGTTAACACACACCTGAATGCTCCAGACCAGCAAACTGCTAAAACTTCGGCTTTTATAGAGGTGGTCACACTTGCTGATGATCAATTCATCAAGGGCATTTGATTAGCAGCACCTGTCTGCTACTTAGCATCTTAATTCCTATGGAAGCAGTAAGGGTGTACTTAGTTTTTCACACACAGCTTCTCTATTTTGGCTTTATTTTTGTTAAATAAATCATGACACAGTGTAATATGTCATGTGTTGTTGTTCATCTGAGGTTGTATTTACCTAATTTTTAGACCTGCTAAGGAATTGTTGTTATGTCCTAATATGTAAAACCATAGAATTCAAAGAGGGTGTACTTTCTTTTTCACATGACTGTATATCCCTATCCCACCTAGTAACCCCCAATCCATCCCATCTCCCTACACAACCACCGATCTCCACATCTCCCTGCACCACCTCACACGGCAATCTCCACATCTCCCTGCACCACCTCACACAGCAATCTCCACATCTCCCTGCACCACCTCACACGGCAATCTCCACATCTCCCTGCACCACCTCACACGGCAATCTCCACATCTCCCTGCACCACCTCACACTGCGATCACCACATCTCACTGCACCATCTCACACTGCAATCACATCTCCCTGCACCACCTCACACAGCGATCACCCCATCTCCCTGCATCACCTCACACTGCAATCACCCCATCTCCCTGCACCCCCACCTCACACAGCGATCACCCCATCTCCCTGCATCACCTCACACTGCAATCACCCCATCTCCCTGCACCCCCACCTCACAGAGCGATCACCCCATCTCCCTGCACAGCCACCTCACACAGCGATCACCCCATCTCCCTGCATCACCTCACAGAGCAATCACCCCATCTCCCTGCACAGCCACCTCACACTGCGATCACCACATCTCCCTGCACCACCTCACACAGCAATCTCCACATCTCCCTGCACCACCTCACACTGCGATCACCACATCTCACTGCACCATCTCACACTGCAATCACATCTCCCTGCACCACCTCACACAGCGATCACCCCATCTCCCTGCATCACCTCACACAGCGATCACCACATCTCCATGCACAGCCACCTCACACAGCGATCACCCCATCTCCCTGCACAGCCACCTCACACAGCGATCACCACATCTCCCTGCACAGCCACCTCACACTGCGATCACCACATCTCCCTGCACAGCCACCTCACACAGCGACCACCACATCTCCCTGCACAGCCACCTCACACTGCGATCACCCCATCTCCCTGCACAGCCACCTCACACAGCGATCACCACATCTCCCTGCACAGCCACCTCACACAGCGACCACCACATCTCCCTGCACAGCCACCTCACACTGCGATCACCCCATCTCCCTGCACAGCCACCTCACACTGCGATCACCCCATCTCCCTGCACAGCCACCTCACACAGCGATCACCACATCTCCCTGCACAGCCACCTCACACTGCGATCACCACATCTCCCTGCACAGCCACCTCACACAGCGATCACCACATCTCCCTGCACAGCCACCTCACACTGCGATCACCACATCTCCCTGCACAGCCACCTCACACTGTGATCACCCCATCTCACTGCACCATCTCACACTGCAATCACATCTCCCTGCACCACCTCACACTGCGATCACCACATCTCACTGCACCATCTCACACTGCAATCACATCTCCCTGCACCACCTCACACTGCGATCACCACATCTCACTGCACCACCTCACACTGCGATCACCCCATCTCCCTGCATCACCTCACACTGCGATCACCACATCTCCCTGCACCCCCACCTCACACAGCGATCACCACATCTCCCTGCACAGCCACCTCACACAGCGATCACCACATCTCCCTGCACAGCCACCTCACACAGCGATCACCCCATCTCCCTGCACAGCCACCTCACACAGCGATCACCACATCTCCCTGCACAGCCACCTCACACAGCGATCACCACATCTCCATGCACCACCTCACACAGCGATCACCACATCTCACTGCACAGCCACCTCACACAGCGATCACCCCATCTCCCTGCACCACCTCACACAGCGATCACCACATCTCACTGCACCACCTCACACAGCGATCACCCCATCTCACTGCACAGCCACCTCACACTGCGATCACCCCATCTCCCTGCACAGCCACCTCACACAGCGATCACCCCATCTCACTGCACAGCCACCTCACACAGCGATCACCCCATCTCCCTGCACAGCCACCTCACACAGCGATCACCACATCTCCCTGCACAGCCACCTCACACTGCGATCACCCCATCTCCCTGCACAGCCACCTCACACAGCGATCACCCCATCTCACTGCACAGCCACCTCACACAGCGATCACCACATCTCCCTGCACAGCCACCTCACACAGCGATCACCCCATCTCCCTGCACAGCCACCTCACACTGCGATCACCCCATCTCCCTGCACAGCCACCTCACACAGCGATCACCACATCTCCCTGCACAGCCACCTCACACAGCGATCACCACATCTCACTGCACCATCTCACACTGCAATCACATCTCCCTGCACCACCTCACACTGCGATCACCACATCTCACTGCACCATCTCACACTGCAATCACATCTCCCTGCACCACCTCACAGAGCGATCACCCCATCTCCCTGCATCACCTCACACTGCGATCACCCCATCTCCCTGCACCCCCACCTCACAGAGCGATCACCCCATCTCCCTGCACAGCCACCTCACACAGCGATCACCCCATCTCCCTGCACAGCCACCTCACACAGCGAACACCACATCTCCCTGCACAGCCACCTCACACAGCGATCACCCCATCTCACTGCACAGCCACCTCACACAGCGATCACCACATCTCCCTGCACAGCCACCTCACACAGCGATCACCACATCTCCCTGCACAGCCACCTCACACAGCGACCACCACATCTCCCTGCACCACCTCACACAGCGATCACCCCATCTCCCTGCACAGCCACCTCACACAGCGATCACCCCATCTCCCTGCACAGCCACCTCACACAGCGATCACCACATCTGGTCTGTTCTATGAGCAGTCACTATCTATAGAGAATCAGGGGTTACATTTACCAAAGCACTAGTGTGGGATTATTCACCTGCCCAGTGCAGTGAAGCTAGGAACCATGCTTTTGTTGCTGCGTTACCACTTCTATCCCTTGGAATGTATTGGTAACCTAAGGGTTAATTGGTTACGGAAGTTTTTAATTGATGATGATTTATAAGGGATATCGCATCCCTCTAGACATTATAATCCCTGATAAAGCGACCGGAGGAGTCGTGAAATGCGTAGGTCTAAGCAAGGGTTAAAGCAATACTTTGCCAAACAACCGATCAGCACCTGAGTCTTCGGGGTAGCTAACCCGACAACCAGCCGGGCAGTGTGATATCATCATGGCGAGAAGGTAAGTCCAGACACGCAACAGAGGAAGCATGGTCCCTACCGGCATCTGGAAACACGTAAGACGCCAGCACCTCTTCACCGATTTCCAATAGTCACAGCCCCGGTCCATGGTGATATGAGCGATAAACACCAGGGAATTTGTGAGTGCGATTCCATCTGTCTGTTTGACTTGTTTTATGTGATTTTATTACATTTTGAAGCTGTATTACGCCAGGCATTTTTTTCAGTTTTTCTGTGGCTCAGTCACGGAGTGCTAATCCTCAGCTGATCCAGCCTGAATTGAAGGTGCAATTACCTAGGTGGGCCCCACTCATTAATCAGACTGTTTTCATGATCTCAGTGAGTGATTTAATATTCACTGGTGGTCTCATCTATATCACTTGTACAGTACGGGTTTATTGCATGTATTGAGCATTCTTTGTATTTTTGACGTCATTATTGTTGCACCTACAGTATATATGTGAGCATTTACTTTGTGTTTGTCACTTTCTGTGTGTTTCACTCACAGTTTAAGACTCTGTCAAGTTCACAGTGGGAATAAAACACTTACTATTTATTGGTGGTTTCATTCACAACACATGGAGTCAATTTAAGGTTTATTATCTGCACCACGTAATTATTTATACTATTCACGTTACTTTGCTGCACTATCATACAGTAGTTGTGTTGACTATCAACAATCACTGATAAGCATTTAGATTTATATTCGATTCGTGAGCACCCACCGAAATATGTTATTTGTATCCTTCACTGTTTGAGTGCACAACACTATTAGACAATACTACACAATTGTGTATTATGCACAGTTTTATTTCTTTTATATATCTACATATGTTATATGCAAGCATACCTTAATACCAGCGCCAAGAAGGACTATATGTTTTCACTATTGATTGAAGAATCTGGACGGTCCGTGAGTTTTTTTGGCAGCAGGACTATTATTCGGACAATCGTACTT
Organism: Ascaphus truei; assembly: GCF_040206685.1. NCBI lineage: Eukaryota > Metazoa > Chordata > Amphibia > Anura > Ascaphidae > Ascaphus > Ascaphus truei. The sequence goes on from NC_134490.1 coordinate 86,722,583, forward strand.
TCACCCGTACTATGGTTTAGTAGAGCTTGAAATTATTCTATTGTACGAGATTTTGTGAATCAGATACACCTTTAATCTTTTTAAGCGGTAGAGCACTGCAATTTGTTGTATCGTGTTGGGAATTTTATGTCTTGGGGTCGAATTTTTTCTGTAGGAACGCATCTCCAATTATCTCCAATTATATAAGGTCATAGGAAAATAGGGGTCGATATACGATATACGGAATTTCACTTTATGGACAACTTTTCAGAAACTCGCCTGTTCCAAATATCAAGTGATTCCTGTAGTTTCTATAAGATTCAATGGCAGTGTTGCGGCGGAATATCACAACACATCCCACTATATAACACAGAAGGAGAAGACACTGGACCATGCTGCAGTACATCTATACATTAGGTAGCTTGGTTTAGATCCCATTATAAGTAAAGATAAGATACATTATTTACTCATTCATAATTAAAGTTGTAATTGAGTCATGTGAAAACAAACTATTATTATACAATGCTAGCATGGGTCATAATATGGTGTAAATATAACTGATAATCTTTAATAACATCAACTTTTCTTAAGATACACATTGAAATGCAAAGTCTTCCCATTTACATCCAAACATACTACAGAAAGACTATTGGAGAACCTAATGAATAAATTATGGGTTGTGAATAATAGTTTACAGAAATTGGTGTTTGAAGTGCTAATTTTCCTTAAGATAAATCTAATGACATATTTTGCTATGCAGGTAAATGTAACATATGTATTGTACAGCTGCTGAATAATAATGACCTGAACCCGTCTTGGATTTCTATAGAACACCCACACTGAATTTTAAGAAAAAGATAGCTGGTATCCATAGATACTGTAGATGTAGTACCACCCTGTGACTACATCCCAAATCTAAAGCCACCCCAGTGTACGTCTGCGTTGCCCAAAAGGCGGACAGCCTGATGGGGCTCCCCAAGAACCTCTCCCCTCTGTACAGGACCAGCGTGCTAAGGGTTAACATGTGCTTGTACTTTGTGGAACGTCAACCCCACCCACTGAAATGTTAATGAGCCAAGAGGACACAAAAAACTGTTTGTTCACAGCTGCATTGGATCTCAACCACCCCAGTGTACATCTGCGTTGCCCCAAAGGCGGACAGCCTTTGGCGCAGCCAAAGGGTGTGAGCCGTTTGCTGCCGTTCACTGATGTTTGGTGATGTTAAAGTGATGTTAAAGCTGCTCTATTTCAATCTGAAACTCACACGCCCTTTATCCCCTGTACCCAATTTTCCAACTCTATCTGTCCATGAAATATCTGTGAATTGACTATATAACCCTGTTCTTTTAATGTAACCATGTATTTTTTATAACTCTGTGCCCAGGACATACCTGAAAACGACAGGTAACTCTCAATGTATTACTTCCTGGTAAATTATAAATAAATAAAAAAGTGTAACTGCTTCCCCCTTTCGCTAGTATATGCTCCTTAAATACAGGTATGTTTTCCTTCCACCTAGTCTTATTAAAAATATTACTGTATGCAAGTGCATTTGAAAAGCTTATGTAGAACTGATAAACTAATAAGTGTGTGTTTGAAAAGGGATATAGTAAACATTTTACAAATATCTATTTCTGGATCGGAATATATGGTTAAAAAGGTTCTTATTTACCTGAGAAATCCTGTGATTATTCATCTCAGTAGACGAATGAGGATCATTTCAAAATAAAGCATTGCTCACAACTTACACCTTATAGCTCACATCATACAGTATATATTCTATTATACTGTACCTTATAGAAATTTGCAGCATTGAGAGGTAACGGGAAGTTTGCACCTGTGTACCCCTGTATACATAATTTTTATTCTTGTACTGTTAACCCCTTTATGTTATGTTCATTTCTTATCTCACTATAGCTGCAGGGATAAACAAGGTATCAAATCAATCTGGAAATTGAAGAAAAAAAACCCTGTGTGAGATTTATCAAAGCGTGATGCCGGGTATCACGCCTGTTCTGCCAGTAACTGCCATTGGCTCGATAAATCCCAGACCATGTGTGTTATGTAAGGCCATTAAAAGCCTCCTGAGATGTAGAAATGAGAATTCACACTCACATGACAAAGCAGAATAGAGGTGAATAACATCACAGTTTATATTAAAGCTAATCAATTATATAATGAATTTATAAACATACGCAATTTATCTGCCATAATCACTGAGCACAGCAGTCACAACAGAAGAAAGAAAAACCCACTCACATTTGGTTGTGTGTGTATATATATATATATATATATATATATATATATATATATATATATATATATATATATATATATATATAAAACAAAAAGAAAAGAAGAAGCACCAGCTCCATAGCATAATACTGTATAAATAAAACACAAATTTATTTAGAAACAAGAGAGGCCGTCAGGACATGCACTCACTTCAAATATATAAAAAACATTCATAGGAGACAATCGGTAAGCTTCCAGGAACTGTAGGGGAAGCTACAGCCAGGGAGTAATACAGGCAATAATGCTGATGGTGTGGGTAATAGGAGGCAGATACAGTACTTATCCGTGATGAATAATGTCAGCCCAGGAGAGGAGGGGGGGGGGGATGTTCCTTCCACTTGAGTGGTAGTGTGAATGGATCCGGAGACAAGCAGCAATCAAATAGCGCTGTAGAATGAATTCCAGACGTCGGTGTAAACCGGTATCCATTCTCTGTGCCTCCGATGTAAGAGCGTTGCCCCAGCAATATAGCACAATTGCCTCTCTCCTCTCAGTAAGCCTGGTAGAGATTGCCAACTCCAGCCCACATGTATCAGCTACAAACTCCTCCACAAACAGTTCCTGGTTAGCTGATGACGTCAGTGCGTCATGCGTCACGACATCCGACGCGTTTCATCATGTGAGTGACTTCAAGGGATCATTTATACAGTATTATGCTATGGACCTGGCGCTTCTTTTATTTTTCTTTTAGCTATCCATGATCTGGCTGGATCATTATAGAAGCTCACATACTCCCTACTGTGACTGGAATAATTATATCTGGACTTTGCTTTCATCAACTATACTAACATTAAACTGGTTTGTTCTATTTTTATTTTTTCACTGGACACTGAACATTTTAAGGGTTTTATATCAATTTTCACAATTTGATTAACCATCACAAGTATATATATATAAATATATATATACTGTATATAAATGCCGTGTTAGTCCAGTTGCGATAGTGCAGAATAAATTAGTTCCTTTTTTATTTGGACTGACAATTTGTTAGTCCAAATAAAAAAAGCATCACCTAATACTGAAGAACTAATTTATTCTGGTATATATATATATATATATATATATATATATATATATATATATACACAACAAAAAAATATATATATACAACAAAAAGCAGCAGCCAGCACTCCAAGCAACAAATGTAAAGTCAAGGTGCATGCTCCATAGAAATCAATATAGAAACCCTGTCTTCCCATAAGAGAAGGCACAAAAGCAGCAACACTCAGATATAGCAAAAAGACATGTATTAGCAGTGACAAATATAGACAAAAACAAATTGGAGTAGCACCTTAGTACAGTATACCTGATTTGGATATTGATTAGCTGTGTCCGACAGATTTAGATATCAAGGCTATCTGACCAATGAATCCCCAAAGGGCGAATTATAAATAAAGCAACTAACCTACAATAAATTGTAAACTGAAATATATGACATATTAAAATTATAATAAATCACATCAATAAAGAAAATAATACATAAATGAAAAATAGTAAAATAGTGTGTATAAAAACCAGATAACAACTTAAAGTCCACAAATGTACTTAATCCACTGGAGACTTGCAGCCCGAATGTAAGGATCACCAAATGACAAAGATATCTGCAAAAAAAAACAAAAGAAAAACAGGTGCACTCCTAGTGTTATAAAGTATAAAAAGTTTTATAGTACTGTAAAATATAAAAAACGCACTCACAAACAGAGTAAAATTTAAAGCATGTATGAGATATACTCAATCGCCTGAGAGCTGCAGGGGGTCCACGCCAAAACGTCCCATTGGTGCCACCTCTGGTGTGTCCGTTGATATAGCAGGATGTATTGGTGCTTCAGGAACCGGATGATGTCAGACTCAGTGTCTCGGTCAGAGACTTCCTCCGGCTACACCTCCTTCAGCTACCACTGCTCACCAGCAGACAACCGCAGTACCGGAATGATGGCAGTCCCATGCAAATTAGCAATAACCTCAGAAGGAGCTCTCCGTTCGTGTAGAATAATATCAGCTACAAACTCGCCACTTTGGGAAACGCCCTACGCGTTTCGTCACTGAAGACTTCGTCAGGGGAAATATTCATTGGTCAATGGGATGTCCTTTATACCCATTCAGTTGTTGTGATTGGCTGGACAATATTATCAGTTAAACTCCTAGAGTACTAGAGCCTATTACAAACATATTGATTCTTAACATATTCTAGCAGTAATAAAAATAAACAGAAACAATATGGACAATATACTGAAGATAAATTCTTGAAAAAATAATAAGGATGAATAAAAAAAATATATAAAATAAATAAAAAATATATAAAAAAATAAATGAAAAAATATATGAAAAAATATAAACCTGGCAGTTAAACAGAAAATGGAACAATACATAAGCATAATAGAGGTAAATATAACCTGGAAAGGTGGGGGAGGGGAAAGGAGGGTGGGGGTGGGGATGGGGAAAAGGAGAGGGGTGGAAGGGGGAGGGGGGAGGGGAGGAGGGGGGGAAGGAAGAAAGGGATGGGGAGATATAGGATAGGGAAATGACAAAGGGATAAAATTACAATTTATCATTGGTAACCATCAAAGTCATCATAGACCAAAAAGAGCAAGATCAGGGACAGAAGAAGCCTCAAGACTGACGGGGGCCACAATCCCCTAATAATATAATAATATGCATATAAACTTTGTAAATATATCCAAAATTGCATATTCACAAGCATAGATCATGTAAATCTATACTATTGTATAATTCCTAATAATTGAATTTATATTATCTTTATATTTCTAATATAGTGCACTTTCCACCTGTTATGTCTATATGGGCCAAAGGAGCACCAACAGCAAAACCAACCAAGTTGAAATGACACAACAATCAATGAGGAGACAGGGCTAACCTATCCAAACCAGACCTCAAAGATGTGCCTCAAAACACGTTGTACCTGGTTTGTATAGCTTAGCCCTGTCCCCTCATTGATTGTGCAGAATGCTAAAGAACAGACAGGCAAACAGTAAAAAGCAGAAACCTCGATTGTAGTTCGTGTTTGGGGGCGGGGCTAGGTACAGTGTGTCAGAGTGACGCAGCTGCGGGAACCTGCAATGACATGAACCCTACGCGTTTCATTGCATAGCAAGTAAATCCCTCAGGGGCATATGCTTGCAGATAATGCAGTGCCATGATGTCATGGAGTCACATGATGTGGCGACGTCATGTTTTCATAGCAACGCGACACCATTTGACTCTGTGGTGCCATGATAACGGGACACTGCATGAGGAGATGCTGCGGGACAAGTTATGAGACAGTTACAGAGGCCCCGTTTTCTCCCCGGCAATCAGTTTCATTGTTGTAGGGAAGAGCGCGGGGTCTCTGTAACCGCAGGGCTTGGTGCAATGAAACCGCCTACAAGCCATGATACATATTTGGGATTTGATCGCAAAATTTGACCAGATTTTCGTATAGTCTATTATTGTCTATGCAGAGGTTGAATTGCAATCTCCTTTACCCTTTAGAGTGCCATGGCCCCTCCGGCAAACAGTGATAATATGACCGCTCCTCAGAGATGTCACGTGATCGCGGTGTCCCTTGGCCTGGAAACAACAGGAGTCCTCCTCCATTTGCCATAAGAGCCCAGGATGTTATCTCCCCAAGAAAACAAGCACACTAAAGGCATGATGTAGTGGCTACATCATGGGGAGCTCAAAGGGTTAAAGCCAGGGCCGCAGACAGATTTCCCATGGCCCAGGACTACAGTTATGACCGAGGTTATGACCAAACATAGGAAGAGAGTGGGGAAACATTAAAACTCTGATCGAGTCCAATCTGGTCAAACTTGACCTAGACTCGACTACCCTTGGTTGGAGAAGGTCCACTGGACTCTGTCGGGGCAGAGTCCAGGGCTCTAGGTGTTGGGGACACCCAGAGTCCCAAGAGTCTTGGTTGGAGTCAAGGGCAATGCCGCTTGCACCAAGAGAGCACGAGAACAACTCGGAAAGAACAGCTCCCACCTCTAGCCCAGCAAAATTATATAAACATACTATATTAATTAAAACAGCCAACAAACACAGTGAATCGAATTAAAAACTCATCAAGCCAACAGTACACCCTTCAGCCCACCCCAGGGTTATTTTCAGGTTAAATCTAGTTACGCGACCTCTCCCCTCTCTTTAGCTATTAGAGTCCTATACCCTGCTGCCTGGCTAGGGGGCTACAAGATCTACATCTCAGCATCACTATATTGGAAGGAGGCTGGTGAACTGACGTACCTACGGGCTGCAAAGTCTGAGAGATTCTTAACTGCTTACGGAACTTTTTAACTAATCTTAACTAACTAGGGACCAAGTCTTTCTATTCAATGTCTTATCTAGTAAATGCTGATCTTACAGGATGTCCAGATGAGGTGACACACTAGACTCACTAGGTTGTAAATGTGAAACCGAAAGCTAACCTCTAGTGATCAAATGGTCTGTAGCTGTCACCCCCATCCTCCTCTACCTTAAAATACTACCCCACGGTGTCCCCCCTCCCCTCTAGAGCTTCATATTGTTGCGTCCAAGTTAAGGAATGCTCACAGGGCGATCTGCGGAGAACAAGTGGTAATATCTTGATGCTTGATTGAGTGACTAAAACAAGGATTCAGTCCTCATGGGACCTTAATTAGCTGCCATGTCTTCACTTCCATGAGAAGCTCACCACACTTCCCTCCATGATGTCTCCGGAGAAGGTACCTCTTTGCTCCGATAGATGAAATCCCTTTTTACTCCCAATTTGTTTTAGAAATTCTTCACCCTCATCTAGGGCTCTCATAGCGAAGGCCTTCCCACTTTTAATCACCAGAAGACCAAATGGGAAGGTCCACCTATACCAGACTCCATTATCTCTCAGTGCTTTGGTTATAGGCAGCAGTTTGCGGCGCTTGTCCAGCGTGGTTGAGGATAGGTTTTGGAAGACGAGGAGGTTAATGCCTTCATATACAATGGTAGGGGAATTCCTAGTAATCTGACAGAGAGCCTCTTTAATCTGGAAATAGTGGAAGTGCATTATCATATCACGCGGAGACCCCTCTGCCTGTGGCCTTGCTCATAGCACCCTGTGACAGCGATACAGCTGCAGCTCAGCCTCAGATTTATCTGAGAGCATTGTGGACAGCCATCTTGCGATGAAATCCTCCACGTCCGTAATTGTTTCAGGAATATCCTTTTTCCTAGCGTTGTACCTCCGATCTCGGTTTTCGGCATCCTCCTGCTTGTCTGCCATGCCTGCAAGTTGTGACCTGAGATAGGTGGTTGTTTTTTTCATTCTTCCGATCTGCTTTTATTATAGTGTCCAACTTCGTCTCTAGCTCGTCAGTCCGGTCACCTACTGTATTAGATTAATGTCTTTTCGCAAGTTGTGCATTTTGACTAAAATAACGATTTCAGATCCCCAAAAAGTTTCTTTAAATCACTCTTCAAGTCGCTTCTAGTGATTAACTCCCTCTCTCCACTCTCACTCCTCTCTCTCCTCGACTCCCTCTCTGAGTCGAAGCCATGACTTGAGGTCGGCGCCTTGGCCTTTCCCGATCGTGCCATTTCAGTGGAGGAAAAATAATTCTTTAAATCCAGTGAAGTCTTTTTCTTTTGAGATCTGGTTGTCATCCTTAGACAACCAGGGGCTCTGTTCAGTGCTTTGCTCGCAAGTTTCCTTGCTTCTAAGGCAGCGTTAAGGCTTAATGTTGCTGGGCATTGGCGACGCTATTAGGTTAAGCTGCCATATCTCCTGCTGCCGCGCATGCGCCTCCAGTTTAAACTTTCTAAATAGTCCATATTAAAGTCAGTACTCATTTCTATGTAGCTGTGGGTTTGCCCCAGTGAGAGGCATTGTCTGGTGGGTGAAGTCAACCAACTGCCCAGGCAGTTCTCCAGCAGTGTGTCCAGGTCAGATGAAGCTTTTATATATGTTATGCATTAATAGACGGGCAAAAGAATAGTATCAGATAGCCCTAGCTTATTTAACTGTCAGGGACCGTAGTGTTAAGTAGCCAAGATGAGGCGAGGTATGTGTGGAGAGATTGGCCCTCAAGAGAGCCACTAGGAGCTGAGTATCCCTCTCCCACCAGCAGAAAAAACGAAGGAGAAAGCAGAGCACTACTTCCATAAGAAAAAATGATTGCAGAAAATGGTTATTTTAATGGATCATTAAAAAGAGATACAGGAGAAGTAGCCCCCACCAGCAGAACCTGTGTCTGTGTCTGCTACGCCTCTGCAGCAGCCAGGGGTAAGATGGCTTCCCTGTCTCCCCCTCTATCCTGTCGCCTGTACTATTCAGCCTCCTTTTTATGTCCAAAGGGGTGCACACCATCCCATCTTTCCAAGCCCAGGTGGTCTCCCTCACCTGTTTCAGCAGCCGGACCTCCTGTTCCTCACCCCGATTCCACCCGTGGTCCTTCACCTCTGTGTCACTATGTATGTATGTATGTCTTTATTTGTATAGCGCCATAAAATGTACATAGCGCTTCACAGTAGTAATACATGTCATATAAATAGCAAATATAAATAACACATCATGGGAATAAGTGCTTCAGACATACTGTAAAAGTAAAAGGGAGACCAAAAAGCGCACCAGCACAAACGGAGCAGGAAAAAACCAGAACAAAAAAATGATTAAAAGGGCACTTTAATGTGGCAAAAGACCCATCCAATGCATTTCGAACGTCGCAGCGTTCTTTTTCAAGGAAAAAGAACGCTGCGACGTTCGAAATGCATTGGATGGGTCTTTTGCCACATTAAAGTGCCCTTTTAATAATTTTTTTGTTCTGGTTTTTTCCTGCTCCGTTTGTGCTGGTGCGCTTTTTGGTCTCCCTTTTCCCTGTATTGCATTGAGTAGCTGCACAGCTTGCCTGCCTGCCTGCCCTACCAGGATGTGAGTATTTGCATATATTTCAGGGGAACCTGCCAATGAGACATATGGTGAGTGGGTTGCACCACACACCACCTGTCTTCAGGAGGATAGTACCCATTATATGACACAATAGGTACTATATCAATTGTTAGTACCCTGGTACAGTGGTCTGGCTTATTATCATTTTGAGATATACCTGCATTTGAGCGCTTCAGCTATTTTCCATAATACTGTAAAAGTAACATTAAGGAAGGAGTCCCTGCTCCGAGGAGCTTACAATCTAATTGGTAGGTAGGGAGAACGTACAGAGACAGTAGGAGGGAATACTAGTAAGTGCGTCTGCAGGAGGCCAAGCTTTGTGTCATGTGTCCATGATTATCCAGTGCTACTCATATGCTTCTTTAAGCAGATGTGTCTTAAGGTGGGTCTTAAAGGTGGATAGCGAGGGGGCTAGTCGGGTATTGAGGGGAAGAGCATTCCAGAGGTGTGGGGCAGAAAGTGAGAAAGGTTTAAGGCGGGAGAGAGCTTTAGATACAAAGGGGGTAGAAAGAAGACATCCTTGAGAAGAACGCAAGAGTCGTGATGGTGCATAGCGAGAAATTAGGGCTGAGATGTAATGAGGGGCAGAAGAATGTAAAGCTTTAAAAGTGAGCAGTAGAATTGAGTGTGAGATACGCGATTTAATCGGAAGCCAGGAGAGTGATTTCAGCAGGGGAGACGCTGAGACAGATTTAGGAAAGAGTAAAGTGATTCTGGCAGCAGTGTTTAGGATAGATTGTAGGGGAGACAGGTGAGAGGTAGGAAGGCCGGACAGCAGGAGGTTGCAGTAATCGAGACGTGAGAGAATGAGGGCCTGAGTCAGAGTTTTAGCAGTTGAGTAACAGAGGAAAGGGCGTATCTTTGTGATATTGCGGAGGAAAAAGCGACAAGTTTTAGAAACGTTTTGAATATGAGAGGAGAATGAGAGAGAGGAATCAAGTGTGACCCCTAGGCAGCGTGCTTGGGCTACTGGGTGAATGATCGTATTTCCAATAGCAATGTGGAAGGATGTAGTAGGGCCAGGTTTGGGAGGTAGTATAAGGAGCTCTGTTTTTGCCATGTTAAGTTTCAGTCGGCGGATGGCCATCCAGGATGATATTCCAGAGAGGCATTCAGAAACTTTGGTCTGTATAGCAGGTGTAAGGTCAGGGGTTGAAAGGTAAATTTGTGTGTCGTCAGCATAGAGGTGATATTTCAACCCAAAAGATGTGATTAGGTCACCTAGAGAGAGTGTGTAGAGAGAAAAGAGAAGGGGTCCCAGGACAGAGCCCTGGGGTACCCCCACAGAGAGATCAATAGAGGAGGAGGAGGTGTTAGCAAAAGAGACACTGAAGGTACGATGGGAGAGGTAAGAGGAGATCCAGGATAAAGCTTTGTTCCGAATACCAAGAGTATGGAGAATGTGAAGGAGAAGAGGGTGGTCCACGGTGTCGAATGCTGCAGAGAGGTCGAGTAATATGAGCAGAGTGTAATGACCTCTGTCTTTGGCAGCGTGGAGGTCGTCAGTTATTTTAGTGAGGGCTGTTTCAGTAGAGTGAGCAGTGCGGAAGCCAGATTGTAGAGGGTCTAGTACAGAATAGGTGTTGAGAAAGTGTAGCAATCGAGAGAATACAAGACGTTCAAGGAGTTTGGAGGCAAAAGGCAGGAGGGAGACAGGTCGATAGTTAGAAGGACAGGTAGGGTCAAGCTTGCTGTTTTTGAGTAATGGTATAACGGTTGCATGCTTGAAGGATGAAGGAAAGGTACCAGAGTAGAGGGAAGAGTTAAAGATCTGTGTGAGCATAGGGATTATAGAAGGAGCAAGAGGTTTTAGGAGATGGGAGGGAATGGGGTCAAGTGGGCAAGTGGTAGAGGGCGAAGAGGAGATCAGCAGTGATACATCCTCCTCCGAGATAGCAGAAAAAGAGTCAAGAAAGACAGGAGGAGAGTTGGGAAGCATTGTGGGATGGGAGGAGGCAACAGATGGGATGTTCTGCCGTATGGACTCCACCTTTTTCTTAAAAAAGTCAGCAAAGTCCTGAGGTGAGATGGATGAAGAAGAGGAGGCAGCTGAGGGTGGTCTGAGTAGAGAGTCAAAGACAGAAAAGAGACGGCGTGGGTTAGACTTGTGTGTGTTGATTAGTGATGAAAAGTAGGTTTGTTTAGCCTGAAAGAGGGCAGAGTTGAAACAGGATAGCATAAATTTGTAGTGAATGAAGTCTGCGAGCGTATGAGATTTCCTCCAGAGGCGTTCAGAGGAACGAGTGGAGGAACGCAGCATGCGTGTGTGGGAGTTTAGCCAGGGTCTGGGGTTAGAAGGGCGAGGACGGCAGAGAGAAAGTGGGGCATGAAGATCAAGAGAGGAAGATAAGGCAGAGTTGTAGTTCCTGACCAGGTTGTCAGGGTCTGAAGTGGAACTGAGAGAGGAGAGGGAGGAGCGTAAAGTGGAATCAAGAGCTGGTAGGTTAATAGAGTGCAGGTTTCTGCAAAAACGAGGGCGAGATGGAGATGGAGAGAAGCGAGAGAGAGAAAATGAGATGAGGTGATGGTCAGAGAGAGGAAAAGGGGAAATGGAGAAGTCGGAGAGAGAGAAGTTTTTAGTGAAAACCAGGTCTAAGTAGTGGCCATCCTTGTGGGTGCTGGCTGCAGTCCACTGTTGAAGGCCAAAAGAAGAGGTTAGAGAAAGAAAGCGGGAAGCCCAAGGGAGAGAGGGGTCATCAATGTGGCAATTGAAGTCCCCAAGGAGAAGAACAGGGGAGTCTGAGGAGAGAAAGAAAGAGAGCCAGGATTCAAAGTGAGAGAGAAAGGCAGAAGGGGGATGAGTAGAGGATGTCACTCCATCGGCCATATTAATTCTCCTCACTATTGTGCATATGGGAGGGGAGCCCGTGGAGGTGGTGCAGCAGTTTCTCTGTCCCACCCCGTGGTTAATTATCACCACACCAAGGATATATTGGGCACTACCAGTAGGGAGTAAGGGGGGGACTCGGCTCCCGTTCTCTGCCTTGCTCCTGATCTTCCATTGGTCCCCCTGGGCTCTCCGCATGGACCCGGTGGCTATTTTAGATTTCGCTGATATGTGTATGAGAGTCCAAACGGCCCGCCTGCGGCCTCAGACCACACACGGGAGCGGTAAGATGCCAAATCATGCCCAGCAGCACCACCATTGAGAACCCCCCGCAGTACTTAACTCCCGGAGGAAGCGATTCTCAACCTTTAATGCCTGCACTGCCGCAGCAACCCTGCGGCGACATGATGGCTGCTCTATCACCTTTCTCGGGCCTCCCGTGCTCTCCCCGCTCCTGTTTTACTTTACTATGCAGCTGGGGGTTGGGGCCGGGAGGGGGGGGGGGGCGTTATCTGCCTCCAACGCTTTTACTTTTGTATATTGCTTGGCGGTGGTGGAAATGGGTGGCGGGGGAGAAGGGTTGGAGTCCGTTGATAATCCTTGCCTTGGGAGCGCGGCCTCTCCGATACTTGTCTATGGCTAAACGGGGAACCAGCCACTCACGCTTGTTACTCGAGCTCCTTCCCCCGCTGAGCGACTCCTCCGCGACAGTCTGTCCTGATGGCTGCTCTCTGTCAGGTTAAGGGGAGGCTTGAGACACGATCAGGGCTCTGCTGACTCGGGTTGATGAACGTGGCCCCTATCCACTCGGCCCCAGGATGCTTTTATAGATTTTTTGGGCTAAATATTGTGAGATTTGCACAAGCTTGGGCTCAAAATGATCACCTTTCAGGTGCCACATGATTTTAATAAATGTTGATTTTTTGGGCCAAATTTGAATTAAGGTTGCTATGGATTACAGATCTGGATTGAGGAGCTTCAGGTAGGCACATCCATCACTGTCCGGCACCAAGCCAAGCCCCTGTCTTCTGTTCTTCTTAGAACCATTATTATTAATTCTACAAGCATCAAACTTATTTTATCACTGTAGTTCATTTAATGTCCTTCTTAGTATGTAGGCGAGAAAGTGATACGGTATTGCACTTGCCCATTGTACATATGGGCCAATTTCCACTACCAAATAGAATGTCAGAGCTGTAACACCTTCCACATGTCAGAACATCATTCAGAATTGTCACTGTATGCTGTCTTAGACCAGAATTATGATATAAGTTGCAAGGGCAGAACGTATTCAGAGTACAATATATATAGTATTTCTTCCAACTTTATCAAAGTTTGCAGCTTTTTCCAAATGCAAATTTTAATCTTTAAATGGTCTCTCGGTTTCTTTAGTAGAACAATTTATACTGACAACTGATTCTCCTTTTTTTCCAGATAGTGTAGTAATGGCAAGGACATGCTTAACATATTAAATATTCGTAATCATTTTGAAAGTTTAAAATGGGACTCTGGGGATGGTGAGTTAATGTCTAAATGTTTTGTTATTTCACTGACATCATAATTAAATGTAATTTAATTCTTGCGTGTCCTATCCATTTGGAGGGCGTTTTAGAATACTTAAGAAGAGCAATCCATGCAATATCCTACATGTGTGTTTTCTTTAAATAAATCATTTCTGTAGTGTTAGATCAGGGGTGAGTAAACTTTTTATGCCGAGCCCCCTTTTTCAGCCATGAAATTTCTCGGGCCCCCCCTGCCTGATGTAATCAATCACATGAAAAAAAAAAACCTTTATTAAATGGTATACAATGTAAATACAAATATGTCTAAATACTTATTTCAACAGCTCGCGCTTGCAATATTAGGCTGCGTCCAGGCTGCCGCTGAGAGCGGTGACATCACCAACTCTCCAAGCATGAGCACAGGGTGTCCTGCATAATTTTCAAGCACGAGCGTGGGGGCATGGATCGGGGCTATTTGTGTGTGTGATTTTGTGTGGCTGTGTGTGTGTGTGTGCATTGGCTGCTGCTGAGCGCGCTTCAAAGTCAATTTTGTTTGTCTCCCGAAGCGCCAAGCTTTGGAGACCGTACGCCCCCCAGTTTGCGCACCGCTGCATTTAATCACAACACACATACACACAATCACAACACAGACACAGCACACATACTCAATCACAACACACAACACACAATCACAACCAACACAGACACAACACACACACAATCCACACACACAATCCACACACACAACCAATCACAACCAACACACACTCAATCACAACACACACTCACTCAACACACACACTCAATCACAACCAATACAGACACCACACACACACACACACACACACAACATACAATCAATCACAACCAACAGACACAACACACACACACTCACTCACAACACATACTCAATCACAACACACACAGGCACAACACACACACTCAGTCACAACACACACACCACACACTCAATCACAACTCACACACAGCACACACAATCACAACACACAACACAGACAGACACAACCATAAGTCACACACTTTCACCTGGGGGAGGAAGTACTACTGTAAGCCTGCTCCTCCTGTCCCTCATGCTGCTGAAAACTGGGACGGGTAACACAGGAGGAGGAGGGGATGTCTGTGTGCAGGGAAGGAATGCCCCACCCCCTCTGGAAGACACAGAGCAGAGACGCAGCCTCAGCACGGAGCTTCTGGCCGCATGTGCACAGCTCTGCCCGCCCCCAGGTTTCCCCGCACGCAGCCCGCGCCCCCCTAAATAATCTTGCGCTCCCCAGTTTGCGCACCGTTGTGTTAGATAATATTTACTACATCTTTTTTTAAATTCAACTCTTTTTTAATGTGTTTTAATATACTAGACATCTTTTGATTTCAAAAGCAGATTTAGCCCACCTCCCCAGCAGTGCAAGATCTTTGCAACACTTTCCTGTTTGTGATCATTTGTTAAAAAAACACAAAACCCCAGCAAGCTCTTTTTGGGAATCCCTGAGCCCCCACAAAATATATATGTATATAAGTGTCAAAAGGAGTGCTATTGAGCGTGGCGAATGTATACAACAGACGACAGAGAAGCCCAATGCTACATCCTACATGACAAAAATACACAGTAAAATACTTAGATATTCACTTGAAAAGGGGTAATTTAGTTTAACCCTTTGGCCAAAGCGTTGTAAGCTTGCGAGCCACGACAAGGCAGACCCTGTTCGCAAGTCCTAACACTACCAGATAAAATACTAATATACCTCTATTAGGATTACAATTCTCATTTACCTCTATTAGGGGGGAGAAAGACCACATTGGATCTATATCCAGCAGAATGAAAGGACCTACTAACTTGGGAAGTGGGGAGGGGTGGGCTTAAAACCTGGGAAGGAGGAGCCACTAACCTCCAGCAGCTGAGACAGCTGAGAATAGGTTAACAAAACACAAAACCCCAGCAAGCTCTTGGCTCGCAAGCTTACAATGCTTTCGCCAAAGGGTTAAACTAAATGACCCCTTTTCAAGAAAATATATAAGTATTTTACTGTTTTATTTTTGTCATGTAGGATGTAGCATTGGGCTTCTCTGTCATCTGTGATAATTTGTTGCCAATATTCCCAGCAGTTTGAGCTGCAAACTGTAACAAAAGATAATGTTACCCTAGGGATACTCTGTAGCTGCTGAGTTACACAGACTGAAGGATTGATTGAAACTAAAAGGCAGCCATTTAGAAACCCTGGGGACCAGGATCTTTCTTGATTGATCATGGGAGAACTAATCGATCGGCAGGTTAGGTAATTAGTTTTCAATAAAGGTAATCAAAGGCTGCATATATTTTAAAGTACCACTTGAACTGCCTCTTTAACATTTAGTAAGACCAACAAAATGGAGGAAATATAGGGACTTAACTTCCACGACTCAATTTACATTGTTTACAAATATTTTCAAGACTATCACACTAGTTGAATAAAGGCGCGAGGATTCCATATTTAATTGTTATTAGTTCACTTTGGTCCATCTTTAACCAAGTTTTTTTGTTTGCCAATTTTAGATTCTACAATGCAGTATGTGTTGAGGATTTGATCATTATTGCTTTTGATTTTCAGCATAATCCCTGGTTTTCCTTACATGGTGGGACTGCCAGTTTCAAAATAATTATGCATTTCACACCTTTTATGTTAACAGACCTCCCTTGAAGTCTCATTTGATACAAGCCCCTAGCAATATAGTGCTTTTCTTACTGTACGTGTTCCTGTGTATCAGCGAGATTGGCTTAATGGCCTAGATTCACGGGAGTCCGATAAATGAACAAATTGCTATATGGTGTTATAACGGCAATTTTATTTATTGACCTATTCACTAAAGCCATGTCGCCAGCAGAACGGCAGTAATAAAAGGCTTTATACTGTGGCGTGTCAGCATTATTTTTAACATGGGATATGCACCTGAACATGAAAAGCAGCAATTAGCACCAAATTCGGTATTCACATGCTATTAACTAAACTCCAACACCTGGTGATTTCAGACTAAAGTTTTAAGGGCTTATTCTATACGTGCTGATGTGACGTCAATGACGGAGATACTGTAGGTTTAAAAGTTGAAGGAAATTAGTAGAAACGTCCAAAATTGTCCAGTTTTTGTTTGTGAATTTTTTGCAACATTTTGGCATTAATTGATTTTTTTGCCAATCACAATTATTGTCGCATTTTTTCAGAAGTTGCAAATGATTTGAATAATTTTTCCTAAATACGAAGGGTGATTTTTCTATTTAAAGCAGAAATGCCAGCGTGTTGTTGTTGTTGTTTTTACCTGAACTGGAGTGAGTCAGTAGACATCGGGGAGCCTCCCTTTTAAGTGAGGTACATTTAGACAGGTGGCTGCTTCAATAATCAGGGTATTGCAATACATTTGACTAATGTATCTATGCAACATTGCATGTAACTTTGTAATGCTTGTATGCTGATTTAGAATAGGGCTGTAGCCTTTTTTATAGGTAACCCCCCCCAACCCGATTCCATACGGTGAGGAACAGGATAATGCTCATCCTGTAGTTCTCAGCAGGGGTGTTACTTAAGTAATAATCCCCAAGGACAGGGCATCTTCTGGGTGTCCAGGGTGGAATAGTTGCAGATTTTAGATGAAGCTGGTAGGATTATTTCTATTATATGGGTCTCTCAGTTTATTAATGACATGCCCATCACCCTTTCATCTGTACCGTTGGCACGCCCCCTCCCGCTCAACGTGATGGTGAGGCTGCCCACATATCCTTCTGCTCCCCTGGACAGATGACTGTTCTAGACGGATGGTCCGCTCCTCAACCCCGTACCCCTGCTCCTCCAGACTGAAATGCAACCTTCCCTCTCCCCGGCCCCCTGCCTCTCTGGACTGCAAGAACTTCAGAACAATTCGCTTATAATATACCTTGTTAGAGACAACAAGTAGGAATTTGTTCTTTAACCCAGGCTGCGCTGAAAAGCTGTGTAATTCGGCAGGCATAAGCTTATATGGTCCCATGTTAAAGTGGACAAGAAGTAAAGAGTGACACACTGTGCTCATTTCCATGTCATTACCCAGAATCCCTGGCTGCAGTGGAAGTGCTGTTTGCTAAGCGATAATGGGGAAAGACCGGGTTGCAGACCTGTCTGAGACATGCAAATGCACCACACGTGGTATTTTTATTTCGAATTTCCTGGCATTTGTGGGTCATTAATTCCTAGTATTCAGAGCTAGCAGCAAACTAGTTGTTTTGTTATAACTATAGAGCTACAAATAGATTTTGAGATATATTAGCCCTACTTCCCTTCAAATATTTCATACTCCTTACTTTCCTGGCCCGCATTCAGTTTTTGACAAGACCATAATACGTTTTTTATTTTCGATAGTGGTTCGCTAGTAGGTTTTATTTTTCTCCGCTTGATAAAATTGCCTTTATCACATACAAACGAGGACTGAAGCGATCAACACGCATAATGAGCAAGTGCAGAAAAAGAAAGGAGTATTGAATAAACCTCAATCTTCCATATTGATCACTGGGAAACACTTCTTTCCTAAAGTTGTTTTTGGATTGACACGGGGATGCCGAGAGAAGCAGACAAAGGAATTTGGCACAAGCCACAGAAGCAGATTTATTTGCACTAGTTGAAGTAAAAAGGACTGTGGCAAAAGACAATTTATGTTCTCTGGCAAGAAGAAGAAATACACATCTCTAGCAGCAGATTTTAGCAGTGTCCCAGCCATTTACCTTGGGCAGGCAGGATTTACGATTGCAGTAACTCCTTTTTCTTTTTCTCCCACATTGTACTTACAGGGCACACTTTTTTTTTTATTCTTTGCTTATATCTTTTTATTCTCCCCTCTTCCGTTACATTTCTTTCTACCTCTCCTTTTCTCTTTCTGTCTTTTATTAATTTGCTTTCCTTCCATTTGAAAATGCCATTTTCTTCTTATTATTATTATTATTATTAATAATATTTGTTTCTTATATAGTGCTCAAAATGCTCACACAATAAGCTTCTGTTTAAAGAGCTTAGAATCGAATGTTGGTACCTTAGGCATAGGAACAAGGCCGCTGACCGGGGGGGCGGGGGGAGGGGATGATAGCTGGGAAAACTGTCCTGGGCCAGGCAGCAGTGGGGGGCCCAGCCAGCCAGTGCTGGAAGTTAGAACCGACCAGAGGTCAGGCCCAACATCCGTGTCCACGTGCTAGACTGGCATGGTAACATGGTAACACAAGGTAACATGTTATGTTGTGCTGAGTGGGGGGGGGGGGGAGTGTATGTGGTATTGTGCCGGGGGGGATTGTGTGGTATTGGGGGGATTGTATGTGTGTGTGGGTGGGGGGGGATTGAGAAAGTGAAATTGAGTAAGGGGGGGGAGTGTAAACTGGAGAGAAGGGGGGAAGGGAGGGAGAGAGATATTTGGGGGGAAGTGTGAGAAGGGAGGGTGAGAGAAAGGTGGGAGTCTCACAAAATCTCTTACAGGGGGAGGGAGTGCAATGAAAACTCTAGTCCTGGGCTCTGGGGAAAACTGTCGGTGGCCCTGCATAAGAAGATAAAGTAACTTGCACACACGGAGCCACTTGGATTCAAACTGGGTTCATCCGCTTCAAAAGCAGTGAGATTATCACTGAGGCGCTCCTTTCATCTCGTCTTCTCTCCTTCTCACTCTCATTTTATTTCTTCTGTTTCTAATTCTCCGTTTCCATTCAATTGTTAGCATCTAGTAAGTGTAATGGAGAGTACTGAACGGCGGGTTAATACACACAGCTATCCAGCGGACTCACTTATCTCCCCAAAGTGTCCCTAAAATGACTAATATGTCCTCTCAATCTGTCACAATATAACCTCAACTTGCTGCCACCACCACCAAGGATAAGTTTAAAAGTCTTACCTATGTGGGTCCTCAGCCCCATGTTTACTAGGACAAAATATGATTAACACACAAAAATCTAACGTGGCAAAAGTGTCCAAAAATGCATTTACTCTCTACAAAGCGTGCAAAGTTCAATTAGAGCTCAAAACAATACATATTACATTTTTTATTTAATATACAAAAGTTGTACAGTGCTTAGTTACAGAAAATAATGTTACAAGAACCATACAGAATAATATGCAGACAGTTTCATAAAAATAATGGGATAAAACAAACAAATTCCTAACATACATTACCATATATTAGGCTTCTCAAGAGGTCTTGAGTTGGAAACACGAGCGTTCATGTGTCATGGTGTTAGCACTGGACGTGGTGGAAAGAACAGGGCACTGCGGATTTTACAATGCACATTTATTGCCAACAGATACAGTACCTAGTAGCAATAAATTTGCATTCAAAAGTCCGCAGTGCCCTGTTCTTTCCACCATTTCCAGTGATTATTGGATTACCACATAGAGAATCCTGAACCAGGAGCACCGGTATTTGTATTTAATATATTTGCTTAATATAGGTGTGCAGCAGTCCCCTTATCCTATGTTACTGTAACACTCCCTTTGTTGAATTCCAATTTCATATCCATAAATGCATGGTTTTTATCCTAAGATCCCCACATTGGGAACAGAATAAGCCACCTTCTGGCATGTCCTTAACTCCCCCTCATCGATATCTAATTACATCTTTAGGCTTGGGGAGAGAAAATATATGTTTTTTATTGAAAATGCCTGAGTATAAAAATACTCCATAACTTTCTTTCTATAGAATGATGGGAACCGCATCAATGTGTTCGACTGAACAAAATGTACGTTTACACATCTATTTTGATACGTCCATTTGCATCTTTTATGGACAAATGCATATCGTACATATGCAGCCTAACTAGTCCAGCATCTTTGAACTCAAATGAAACAGCAGAAATGTGTCATTTTTATCCTTGTGGGTCATATCCGATTCAAGTTTTTTTTTTGGTATAAAAACCTGAAATTGAATGGTGACCCTTTTGTCCACTTCACTACTACTCAAAGGGAGGGGGGATGTATTTAAGGAATGTATGGCATGACATGGAGCAGCGCCAGCATATCTGCCTTATTACCAGTGGAGCAATAGATGACACAATAGCATTCATTCCAACCATAACAGTTTCCCCCCCGCAAAATATCAGTCCATAAGATTTGAAGTTGTTTTTCACTTGCTCTGCCTGTCAACAGGGGACGTCATGTTTGGAGCCAGCTTAACAAGACAGGGAAGCCTCTTTACTTACCCTGGACCCCAAAGACTAAGGGGCCTATATATAAAGCACTAGCTGATATACCCGGCGTTGCCCGGGATATAAGTCCGTAATAGGTAGTATTAGTAATAAATAGGGGAACAATAGGTTGACTATTTGGTGGAAAGGTTGTACTGGTATAATGATGTTGAAAAGAAATATGGAAGAAAATGTAATACGATGTTGTTTAAAAATGGTTTATTGTAAACACACCACAGTACAATGTATATTTTGGTGACATAAGTGATGTCAAAATGTGAGGTGTGTGTCCCGCTAGGGTGTGAGCGGGTGTGAGGTGGCGGGTGAGTGTTCAGTACGGGTGGCGGGTGGGTAGTGAGTGCTGGCTTTGGGTGGGGCTCCCGCTAGGGTGTGAGCGGGTGTGAGGCGGCCGGTGTCTGGTGAGAGCGTGCGGCGGCTGGTCAGTGATGTCGGTGCGTAGGGTTGTGAGTGTGGCGGGTGGGTGTGAGGCGGGAGGTGCCGGGTGGGTGTGAGGCGGGAGGTGCCGGGTGGGTGGTGAGTGGGTGCAGCGGCTGGTCAGTGAAGTCGGTGCGTAGGGGCGGGAGGCGGGTTGGTGAAAACAAGGGGCGGGTGGGTGGTGGGTGAAAGGCAGGGGCGGGTGGTGGGTGAAAGGCAGGGGCGGGCAGGTGAAAAGCAGGGGCGGGTGAAAGGCAGGAATGGGCGGGCGTAGGGTGGGTGAAAGGCAGGGGAGGGCGGGCGTCGGGTGAGTGAAAGGCAGAGGTGGGAGGGCGGGTGTCGGGTGGGGTGAAAGGTAGAGGCGGGTGGGTGAGGGGCGGCGGGTGGGTGAAAGGCAGTGGCGGGATGACGGGCGGGGGGCGGGAAGGCAGATACTGGGGGGGAAGGCAGGTGCGGGGGGGAAGGCAGGGGAATGGTTGGCGGGGATGGCAGGGGTTGGGGAGGAAAGGCGGGGGAGGCGGCGGAGGAAGGTGGGGGAAGGTGGGGGTGGGGGGGGGAAGGCAGGGGTGGGGGGAAGGGCAGGGGGGAAAGGAGGGGGGAAAGGAGGGGGGAAGGGAGGTGTCAGTGTGTCTGTCAGTCAGTGTGTCTGTCAGTGTGTGTATCAGTGTGTCTGTCACTGTGTGTGTGTCACTGTGTCTGTCACTGTGTGTGTGTCACTGTGTGTGTATGTTTGGGGGGGTCAAAAACGGAGATGGGGGGGTCAAAAACGGAGCTTGCGGGGGCAAAACGGAGCTGGGGGGGGCAAAACGGAGCTGGGGGTGGCAAAACTGAGCTGGGGGGGGGGGCAAAATGGAGCTGGATGGGGGGGTAAATACTCAGATGTCTCTGTTAAGTATCCCCCCCCCCCCCAGCAGCAGCAACAGCCAGCACCATCATCAGGGAGCATTTCCTCACCTCAGGCAGCAGCAGCAGCAGTGTGGCCGGGGGTTGGGGACCCCTGGGTTAGAGCGCACCGGCCAATGAGAGCCGTTGGGGGGGCGGGACACACGGGGGGGCGAGACACACCGGCCAATGAGAGCCGTGGGAGGGCGGGTGGACCGACGGACCGACGGACCAATCAAATTGTCTACAGACACTCACAAGATTTTCAGTTTTATATATATAGATTGATGTTGGTGGTGCATTTATGCAAATGATATGTATAACACAATTGCAACACTGTGCCAGTTGTGTGCGCCAGAAATTCATCAACATTGTCACTCAACTTAAACATATAGGGGAATGACGAGGCTGCTGCTACACACTCCAACTCCGTTTGCAGAGATGCAAAAACAGCTTACAAATGCTCTTGGTAGTTTAGTACTTGAAGTGCTGAGCTTAATTGTTAACATCAGCATACAAATACCAACTAAGTTTCACTCTGTGACCTTTATATTGATAAATCTCTCCCTCTTACACACATCACATCTCTACAGCTGAACTGGAAAGCAGTGGGTGAAGTAAATATTTGTTCTAGTTTTTCATTGCACAAAGCACGTAGGAGCAGGGTTCGCTGTGCGTATACACTATACAAGACATTGACATAGATAGATAACCCTAACACACATCCATTTTATTGTGCAATTTCAAACGTTAGAGAATAGAACTTGTATGAGCCAGGAATAAGAACTCTGTAATCGAAAGCGTTTTACCCAAGCGATCAATTCTAGAAATACTTTGTAGGGTCAGCCTCGTACAGAACCAGATTAATATTGATTGCACCGGATCGAGAAAAAAAAATAGGAATTGGACCTTTCAATTAGGATACAGTACAGTATGTAACCACAAAGACAGAAATGAAAGAAGAACAGGACACTAAAAGTAGGACTCATGGAGGTCTGGGTATTAAACTCTCCTGGCTGAAACACTGGCATAAAAATTGATGCAGAACATACTGTAGCACCAGGTTTATGAAAAAGAAATCCCTAATACCTGGTTTTATGTCAGATTACTTAAGAAGATGTATGTTTGTAATTTGTTTTAAAGGTGCAGCCCCCACACATGGCTAACTGAACAAAAGGCTGTGGTATGTTTACTGTTATTGATACCTTCAAAAAGACATTCATAGCACATTTTTCAAAGTTGACAATTGTCCCTTTGTTTTAATTGACAGTGGGTGCTCTAGAAAGGGGGTAGGATGATCTACTTTCTTTTCCCCATCTCAATGATAAGTAAATGAGATCTCTTCAGTTCTCCTCCCTATCAGATGTCCAGCGAGAGAATGAGTTGGACAAGATAAAGGTAAACTTCCGGTTACAATGCCTACATACATTTGTTCAGTAAGATTCGATAAGGGGTATCGGAGATCAATCCTGCATTTAATGCCATTGTCTTGAATGGCAGCTAACACTGGATTGAGTGCGTACCCCTTATCGGAGCTCAGTGACGCTCCCCCTTCATCTTTAGTTATAGAAAGAAAAAGACAAACGGACATGATTCCGATGAAAACAGATTTATTATAGGGGACAATGATGGTTACTATTAAAGTGAGAGTAGCTGTTGCCCTGAAACACACAGATGTAGTGGACGCAAAGGTGCATTAGTCCCGCTCTTTTTCTGCAAACGTCTCATGCATTTAAAATGACGTCTGCTCCCACTGGCGCATTGTCTATGTCAAACCAGTGGGCGCCATAATGGCGGCTTACATCTATAACTTGGCTAACATTTCAAGAAATTTCAGAATTACTTACCAGAACGAAAGCTTGAGACAAGGTACATAAAGGAGCCATTCGAAACTTAGTTCTATGTAACTAGTTAAAAGACTTGCTGCAAGAAAACGTAACTCTACCAAAAAAGAAGAAGTCACTTACCTCTCACCACTTCCAAAATAATAATAGAGAAAGAACCTCATTAGACATCAAAATTACAATTTATCTATACATGATGGAGCCAGAAGACTCATTGGGGCATATTTTAGGAGCTCCAAATTGTGCCAAAGGCTCCTAAAGTGCACTTTATACGCGCATTTGCATGTTTTGCTATTCAGTAAGCCCTTTTCACATGTCCAAACTGTGCGAAAAAGGTCTTCTTTTTTTTTAGCCAATCTCGACGGAATGACCAAAAAAAGCTGCATTCTAGCAGCTCCGAAAAGTGCAAAAGGCTAAATCACTTCTAAACAATTCGCAGGAGAGATAGGAATTGCGAGGAGGAGAACGACTTTCTAACTTACAGTATTAGTATCTCCAGTTTTACAGTACAGTACACATGTCCCCGCAAAGCTCCCTCCTAATAAATTAGGGAGATATGCCTGTGCCGAAAACGGAACCTATCTCAGGTACCCTGGGGGATATCATCCTCCTCGCTTCGGAGGGAGTAGCACAACCTTCAAGTCATTTCGCTTCTAAAGCACGTACAAATCGGCGCTCTGTCACTTTTTATAGAAGCCGTTTAGAAAATGCGATTTGCAATAGAGAATACCGTTTTTTTCACACAAGTCATTGCGCGCGATTTGGCGACGGGAGCTACTAGACTAAGCCCCATAGTCACCACCTTCACCTCTAATATTACATCGCTGCACATCACATACACAAATTACAATAATGAGAACCATCACAAAAGTGCATAGTGCTAAAAGCAATTTATTACACATACACCATTTTTTACTTGCTTCACATTTGTATGTATATGTGAGCAGCTACTAGACTACGGCTGCGCTTATAGTGCCGGCGACGGGCGACGCGGCGGTTGCTGGAAAATCAAATAGAGATGACTTCCAGAGATTGCGACCAATCCGTCGCCCCGTGGCGTCGCGCTAACTATAAGCGCACGTGACGGCGGTAATGCATTTGTTTTGTCGCGCCGCTGTCGCCGTCACCGGCACTATCAGCGCAGCCTTATGTTGCACTTTGTACTTCAAGTAATGCAAAACAGTTGGTTGAAAAATTCCTTTTTGTTCATAAGTCCTCTGCTTTTTCTTATCAATTGTTTACCAGTGTGCACGAAAAGTCCATGAATGTTTCCCAGCATTACTATAACCTGCTTGCACACACGCAGCATCCAAAAGTTGTGTTTAGTAAATGTAATTATGTGGATATATTGCCTCAGAACGGCAAACGGTACTTCCATTCTTGTCTGGACGTTGCTGAGTTGGAGGCATGCTTGCTTTTCTTATTTATTTTGTCCATGGGCTTTATTATTATTACATTTTCTATCATGAGATTGGCTCACCTTTTATCTATTAAGTGTCAGGGGGTTTAAGCTCAGACCCGTCTCCATGTTATTTGCAGCTGGAAATCAGCACATAGTAATAACATGACCATATTGTACCACAGACCGAGGCGCTACATAACATGCTCAACAGATAAGAATGAGAAATGAATACGTTCTGAATCCCTAGTGCAAGCTAAGGGATCGCATAAAGGGTACGGCACGGAGCTTTGTAAGTATCCTGTCTGGCAGCGGTCGTTTTGCTTTGGGTATTGTCACTCTTCAATGAAACAACACTTATTTTGTACTCATGTAGAAATCCCGCGTTTTCTGCAATGCATGCAATTCATTTGACTCAATGCTGCCGGGAATAAAGAACAAACTAGACGAGGAATAATAAAAACTGACAGGCCCTATAGAGTGAGTAAGAGGCATCATCCATTATAATGTTCAGGACAACAAGGCATATTCTCAGTACTGCACTACCAGCAGTGGTTACAAACGGAAGAGAATGCCATGCTATGTCAGTTACCACAGCAATTACATCTCGTTAGCTGTCACTCAAAGTGGCAATACATGCTACATGTGTTACAAAGGATTTAAGCAGGGGGTCTCCGGAGCTGAGCCCCATTATTTTAGCACCGGGGACCACCTCCTTCCGGAAATACGTTTGCAGTAGGTGCCGGTAGCCGCTCTGCTTGGCTACCAGGGTTCATGGGGTACGTCAGCGTTTCAAAGCTGCCAACCTTTGTGGGCCAATAGGAAGCCGTGACATCATCAGGTATGGCTTCCTATTGGCCCGCATGACGCGGGAGCTTGAAACTTTAAAGCCCAGCTAGCCAAGGTAAGTATCTCCGGAAGCAAGGGGTCCCCAGAGCTGAAATTAATGGGGTTCAGCTCTGCAGACCCCCTGCTTAAAAAAACAAAACATTTTTTAAAGGTGCTTAGATTGCTCTTTTAAACAGTAAACATCCCTGTGCTGTGAGAAGGAACAGCATTGTTTGCTGTGTTTAGTGCTATATTAGAATAAACTGTGCATCCCTATTCTTACAGTATAGCTGTAATATAGTAGTTGCCCATTCTTAAGGGACATATATTACACAGCACAACTCCACAAACAGTAACATGTACTTGAATAATTCAGCAGTTACCAGTGTTGCAAGTTATAAGGTATGAGTATATACACAATACTTCTACTATGTTGTCAACTTGAAAAGGTCCAACTGTGTAGGACCGAAACCGCGGTGGTATAAAATTGCTTGCAAATGAAACCTCCCGTGTGTGGACAGCGTCACAAAATATTATTTTACATAATTTGTAAATTATGTATAAAGACTGATATTTATAATAGGATGTGATAAGATATGATCAGGAACAGGGGCGGAACTAGAGAATTGTGTGCAAGTTAAAAAAACCGTCATGCCTCCGCCACCCCCCTCCCGCAGGGGGCCCTACCTGTGGAGCAGTGTGTGCGGCCCAGTGGCAGAGGGAGCCCATCCCGGCTATGATTGCACAAGGTGGGTCCAGTTCCCGGTGGAGCCTAAGATCAGTGTTAGACCCGCTGGGCCTGGCTCTTTAAAGACGCACCCAAATGGGGCGAGTGGACATGGCCGTTTCTCTACAGACTTTTAGCAACCTCTGTTCAGCTGGTTAGTGACACTTCGCCGCTGCCTTTTTCACCACTGGCCATTTGGGCCCTACGGTAGGTAATTAGCGTTGGTGTAAAGGTTTCGGTTGAGGTTTTTAGGCTTAGGAGTTTTATGGGTAGGGTTTTTTTTAGGGTAAAAGTACGAGGGTAATGTTTTTAGGGTAACGGGATAAGGTTTTTTAGGCTGAGGGGTTTCTTAGGCTAAGGCGACCGGGTAAGGTTTTTAGGCCAAGCGAATTGAAGCGCAAATACCGTTTAGTGTATTAGAACCCAGTGAACTGGAGGTAGTGCAGCTCTGGAAATGGACTCAATCCATGTCCAGACAGGTACACGAAGGCGGGGAGATCAGGAGCGCAAATACATCCAGGATTATGCAAACAAAGAGAAGATATATAGTGCAATAATGTTTTAACTAAAAGGTTATTAAAGGCAGTGTGGTTATGTAGAGTAACCAACTCGGACGTTTCTTCAGGTGCTTTCAGGAGACGTCCCTCAGAACAGGTGGGTAGAATGGGTAAAATTCCCATGTGTGAAGAAGAGAGGACACAAGATAGTGCAGATAGTTTTGTATATAAAAAGCAAAATAAAGTATTATACTTACAAATAAGTAATGTGTACAGGCAGTGAGACCACCCAGGGTTAGATAGTGGATGAAAAACTGCAGCAATCCTTCCTTCGCTGAGATGCCTCCTGTGACGGGCGTCCACAGGGGAAGATGTCAAAGTTCAGGGAAGGGATAACCAAAACTTGGCCCATGGTCCACAGAAATGTCCATCACACAACCTAGGGGTCTTTAAACCGGCTGTTCAGTCACCCTATGCGTTTCACTCACTTGGAGCTTCCTCAGGGGTATAATCTGATTATTATTGATTAATTCAGATAGAAATAACATGCTAATGGATACCAGCTTCCACATCCCAGGCTTAAAGAAAGGATTACCTATAAGAAAAAGTATCACTTCAAATGATCTAAGAGCAAATTAAATGATTGAGAGATTTGTGGACAGAGGGTATAATAAATATGAACTGAAAAGTTTATTAAAGCCTAAAACAAAGAATAACAAAAAAGAGCAAAGGATTCCTTTTCTAACATAATTTGTTAACTCATTTAATATCAGGAAAACAGTTTTAATATACTAGCCCCTTAAGAGATCCACACTACTGTATGTAAAGTGTTTACAAGAATGGCCCCTGCTTTTATACAGGAGGGGGAATAATGTAGGTGATGCACCGATTAAAGGACATACTGTATTAACACTAGAATAATAATTATACCTCCAAAATGTAAAGGTTGCATTTCAATGCTTACATTGTGGCAACTGTAATGGTATTATGAAAGCAGATGACGTTGTACATCCCTCTATAGGTCATACAGTAGGATACCATTAAAGTTATTTTCCACATGTGACACAAAATGTGTAATATACTATACTTGCTAAAATGCCCATGTGGCATATATTATGTAGGGCAAACTAAAAGATAAGCTAAACAACATATATTTGAACATAAAAGTAATATTAGGACCTATAATCCAGAGAATGAAAAAAGAAAGCGTCACCTACTAGAAAACCGTTTTATTTAGCAAGATATAATGTGGCACACAATAAACAAATGTGTGTGGTGCTACGGCTGCGCTTATAGTGCCGGCGACGCGACACGACGTCACCTGAAAACAAAAGCATTGCCGCCGTCGCGTGCGCTTATAGTAAGCGCAACGCGACGGAAGCGACGCGAATTCTTGAAGCCGATAAAATGTGATTTTTCAGAGGCTGTCGCCACATGTGACAGCCTCTGACCCAATCAATGGCCAGGTCGCGTCACCATCGCGTGCGCCATAAGCGCGGCCTAAGAGTTATAAAGACAGAAAAAATATGAAAACTAGTTCCAAAAGTGACCCTTGAATATAATCTTGATGTAGGATATGATGGTGAAAACACTTTTTTGACTAGAAAACCTCACCATGCACAGATGTAAAGGTATAGCATGAAGTTCAATCCAAAATAGGCAGCGTGTGGATCCTGGCTGCTCGACGCAGCTTGAATTGATAGAGTTAATTATTAGAACCAAGAAAAAAGAAAAAACTCTCATTGGAAAATATTAAAATATTACAAACCAAGTTATATTAATATAAAGAGAAAGAGGTTTTCAATACCTTGGATGACACATTGGCTAGTAACATGAATAAAATGGAGAGAGAAATAATGTCCAAAAAACAGGTTAAATACGAAATGGATAGAGTGGATTATGAAGGGAATCAAATATATATTTGGCAGAGAACAACTTTCAGAAGACCTAATTCATCTACCCCTCATAAAGCCAATATAGGAAATCCTTGAGAACAGCAACAATCTACAGTATTCTCAAAAAGAATATATAATTCTCACACTCAGCCAGTGGAGAATCTGATTTCTCTGATTCTGATCTCTTTACACAAAGGACATTTTCTCAGGATGCTGGAGCAGGCACCTCGGCGAAACATGGCGGATCCAGAGATGAGGAAAGACGTAATCCTTGGGCTCGTAACCCTAAAGATGCAGAGTATGGACCACATTCAGTCTCCACAAAAATCTACCGGGGGCCCAGAAGGACGAGATGAGGGTGAAAGGTTAAACCACGGAAAAAACCCGCTGAAAAGAAAGAAAAACTTTTGCATACTGAATCTGGGGTTATTAACCGCTCTAAGGTTACACTGACTTCAGCGGAACTCTCTGTTTTGGATAAGGGTCTAAAATATGCCAAAATTAATTTTAGACTTTTGGATACCGTCATTGACGTATATCGTTATGTGCGCAAAGTTATATTAAAGAATTTTTTTCAAGAGGGTAACAGATCCATATTTGACATCTTTGTAGATGCAGTCTGCATTAACCCTCCGACAAGTGGTCATACTTCAATACCCCAAATACGAGTTGGGGATACTCCTGGGGACCACTTTACTTTTGGGACCTTTGCACTCTGCAGGATCTTAATGATCTTTTTGATAATCAGCTTGTAGAACTGGACCCCCTTTCCTTTTTGGGCAGAAGGGGTTCATGTTTAAGGAAACAATCAAATTTGTATCCTGCACATTGCAAAGGTTCTAGTCTCATTGCATTTGAAAAATTAATTGAAAGGGAACTTAGTCACGCTCCACACTGCCCCCCTTGATCAGCGACTCAATAATTTAACTGTAGATTAGAAAGTGGCACTTCAAACTCTAAAATCCAATGATGCTATTGTAATTAAGGGAGCTGATAAAAGTGGGGCTATTGTATTTCAGGATAGGACTCAATATATGCTTGAGGCCCTACGCCAATTAGAGGATGTCATCCTACATTAAACTACGGGGTGATCCTACAGTTCCATTTTCAAAGGAATTAAAATCTCTATTGGAGGAGGGGAGTATTCTGGGGGGTTCTTGATGAGAAGGAGTTTAATTTTCTTTACAAAGTTTATCCTATTATACCTATCTTCCACCATCTCCCGAAGATCCATAAGACATTGGTCTCTCCTCCAGGGAGACCAATAGTCGCCAGCATTGGATCTTCGGGAGATGGGCTCTCAAGATATGTGGACTTGTATCTGCAGGACTTTGTTCAAACACTTCCTTCCCACATAAGGAATAGAGGAGATCTACTTACACATCTGGACTGTGTGAGATGGCCACATGACTATGTGTGCTAGAGTGACATCCTTGTACACAATCATTCAACATCAGTAGGGGACGACAGCTGTCAGGTACAGTACTACCTTAAACGTTGGGATCTTTCATCTGCACAGAACACTTTTATATTAGATTCTGTGCACTTTTTACTCACTCACAATTATTTTTTGTTTGATGTTTTTTTTTTTATCTCCAGACATGTGGAACGGCCATGGTCACTAGCTTTGCCCCTTCCTGATCTAACCTGTTTTTAGGTTGGTGGGAGTCGTTCCACGTGTTTGGAGATGGAAACCCCTTTAAGGCGCACATTATCTTTTACAAACGGTTTATAGATGATCTTATTTTCATTTGGAAAGTGGATACACAATCACTTTTATCATTTATAAATCACCTTAATAATAGTGATTTCAATGTGCAATTCACGCACATATATGATTTACTTCACATTCAATATTTGTATTTACTTCTATTTATTGACCAGAATAAAACAATTCAAAGTGACATATTCCGCAAAACGAACTCAAGGAATACATTTTTAAGAGCTGACAGCTGTCATCCCAAATCACTCTGCTGGCTGGTGGCTGCGGTAAGCAATATGTGGGACGCACAATGGGGGCTCTGAAAGTGAGAATAGTGGAGCATGTGCGAATCTCATGCACCCTGTTTCTTATCATTTTCCATGTTGCAGCAGGGGTAATCTCAGTACTTTCTCATTTTTGGGTATTAAACATGTGTCAAACCTCATCAGAGGTGGTAATAGGATTAATGCCCTGGACCGTCGTGAGCTGTTTTGGATCTTCACACTGAAGACCCGCGTCCCCTTCGGTCTTAACTCGGATTGGGATTTGGGTCCCTTAGGTGAGAACTAGACACAGTTTCATGAGGTTCAGGGTTATTTTCATTCTTTGTGTATTATTTTATAGGATATGCTTAGATACTTTGAATTACAGTAGTCAAATATATATACATTTAGCATGTTTACCTTATACACCGAGGGGTTCTGCTTTATTGTGTTATTGTCATATTGATTTTTGATATCTTATTGTGTTATTGTAACACTGCTCTGTGATATCTTTTTGTACGTACAGAAGGATTTCAATTATTCTATGTTCCTTTCATTCTTTATGGTTCTCTTTAAATTGATGTACATCTTTGATATTGAATTTAGAGACCATACTGTACTTAATGGATGAATTGATGCTTTCCTGACAACAGGCATTATTATATCCGTTATTATGTGCCCTTTATGACTAGTATCAAATTGGACTGCCTAAGTATTTAAAGAGTGTCTGGTACTTTACCATTCTCTTCAGCTTGATTAACTACGGGGGATTAGATTTAGAATATCAATATTAGGTATAATCATTTTTTATAAAATGTATGGCCTTTTATTCATTTTCCTTTAATTTTCAAGTCTGAATTTATTCTCTGCAGTCTCTATATTTCTGGGTGTCCATTATGCATACGTAGTTATGTCTTTTTATTTTCCACATAGTTGGCCTATCTTTTAGATTGGATTTATTTCTGTGTGGATCTCTTTTATATTTCTGATGTGTAGGCTTTGCTTGTTTTTATTCGTTTACATTTCTCAGTTGTTCCCTTCACCCTTGGGCTGAGTGTGCGCCGTGCGTCTGGTACTCACTCCCGTGGCACGATTGGGTGACGCGCTGAGGCTAAGACACAATTCCCTCATCTGCGTGTCTCACTAGGGTATCGCGGCCGGTCAGGCTGTGGAGAAATGCGTATGCACAGGCTCCCAGGCAGATGCGCGGTGGTACCCTGCGTTTCTGCCCGGCGCTTCAGGGGACACGCCGGAGATGCACGCGGGACATAGTGACATCATACCTAGGCGCCATTGGTGCGAAGGAGGCTCTGAGGTATGTTTTTCTTATTGGGTATTAGGTTGATTTATGCCTATAAAAATAATCCTTACACAGTGGTATGTATACCTTGAGAAAGTGCTTCTTGCACGAAATGTGTTGGTGGGGCGACACCTCGCTTTGTTTGTTTCTATGACTATTAAATAACTCACTTTAAGGCTTATGCTCTCTCAGTTTCAAGTTTCAGTGATAGTACTCCGTTTTTCTTCTGCTGTTACTTATAATGTGGCACAACTGCAATGGATGATCCTAGAACATGTATTTTTACCATATAGAGGAGGTAATAAAGAAAAAATCATCCTACAAAGAGAATTATATTGGATAATCTTATTAGATACAGTATCTCCAAAAGGATTGAATAAAGAAGAAAATTATAGATGTTTTCTAAAATGAAAAATTGGAAACAGAGAATACTGTATGAATACACTTTTTGTTGCTGCCACATGTAAACATGGAAATACCCTTAATACAGTAGCTTTAATAACTGAAATAAGCTATTTGTGATCTCTGTCCAGATGCTCTCTCTTAAATATTTCTAGTACATTTATATATAAGTATATATGAACATGATGTTAATGAAGGATATATACATCTACCGTACTTACAGCTGCAGCGGCCGTTATTCAAATAAATCACGGCGCCGATTTCGTGTGCGCTGCTGAACTCCAAGCAGCATTAACGCGGCCAATCGCTCCAGGCACCCGCGCTTATCGCGATTGTTTTGTTGAATTTCATGGATTCTGTTTCTTTGGGTGCAATGAAATGAATGAAAGGCAATGTGTACAGTACTGTGCTACTGTGCTACTGTGTCAATGTAAGGTGTTTAAAAGCCAGAACTCTAAAATGCAATTTTCTTCACTCGCCGCACTCACGTCTTAAGGCGGTAAGGTTGGAAGACATCCAGCGCCATGACATTGATATTCCGATGTACACAACGCTGCAGCTGTAAATATAAGACATATTACGAATATGATGTTTTTGACCATACTAATATGTAAGTTCCCTAGTCAGGTATTTATATTAGGAATTATATAATGAGAAAAGGTATTTATATTTCCTTGAATACATTACAGTATATCATGATTTAACCTTTTTACAATTGGCAACCATATGAATGATATACAGCCTATTACATACCCAATTAGATGTTAAATGTCTTTTGTATATATGTTATTTGTTGTATAACATAAAGTGTACATGTTTAATTTCTATGGTTTTTATTATTGTATGTGATTTCGATTGTTACAATGAAAGGGTTAATGTTGTAGGTATATAAGGAAATACTACTGATGGAGCTACTCCTTACACCTGACAAAGGGCGGGCGTGTCCTCCCAGAAACGCTGTGTGTGATACATGGACACGGATAACATTACCCTGTAGCAGCCGTTTTCTTTACCCGTGATTCCCTATACTAGTTCTGCCACTGATCAGACCACTGACCAGTGTTTTTTTCTTCACCCCAATTATAAATTAGTAGGATTTATTCACACCTCTTCCTAATCAGATGTCCAGCAAGCGAATGATAGTAAATACTGTACAGTCAAGTGCATACAAAACTCCAGGTTACAAGGCTTCTATTTACAGTGTATTTAAACATTTCAAGGTTCAGTGTAAGTGCTTCTTTTTTACTTTTTTTTAAATAAGTTTGAAGCAGGAGGCTTCAGAGGTGAACCACGTTAATTTTAGCACCGGGGACCCCTGCTTCCGGAGATAGCTGCTTCCGTAGAGGTGCCGGTATCGCCTGGAGTTTAAATGTCCCGGTCACACTGGCCAATAGGAAACCACAACTGATGATGTCACGGCTTCCTATTGGCCTGCGTGATGCGGGACATTTAAAGCAGCCATTATAAGAACCCCAGCTAGCCTAGCAAGAACTGCTCCCGTCACCCTCATCCAAGAAAAGAATCGACGGAAGCAGGGGTCCCCGGAGCTGAAATCAACATGGTTCAGCTCCAGAGAACCCCTGCTTTAATCGCATAAAATAAATAATAAAAATAAAAAATGCTATGCTTGGACTTCTCCTTTGAAATGCATACAAAGTAATCAATCCCTTAATTATAAGTATAACATACTTAAAATAGTATTGTCTTCGGTTAAAAAAAATTCAGTATGGGATCCTTATCTTTAATGATATAATTTATAACATCCTCTAAATATTACTGTCTTCAGTTCAGTGGCTTTCAATGTGGGAATGTTCCTCTTTAATTATGCAATGTAATCTATAATCTAATTAAGAAGGTACTGCACCGACACACTTTATTCGAGCAAATACCCAGTATGTACCTGGCAGATACCTGGAATGCGCCGCTCCTCACCTCTGACAAGCCCCGTTGCATTTGCCTTCCCAGCCTGGGTTCATGCCTGGCTGACGGGCGGCTGATCTGTTAAATGATAATGATTAGGATTTATTAGGCTGCAATGCTTCGCGTGTCTACTAGATGGCATAAATTCATGAATTGTAATGCAGTATATATATATATATATACTGTGCAGTATTGCAGCCAGCGGGAATAAAATGCTTCAATCCCTGCCTGGAAAATACCTCAATGCACTCGGGCAGAAAACAGTCACAAACCTCAATACACCCGGGCATACCCGAATTCGTGGGACTAGCCGAGCTCGAATAAAGTGTGTCGCCAGTGTATGTCAGCTAATCATAGATAGCATGAACCAGGCAGATTGCACTAACTAGGTTTATTTATATGGTTGTATGACAGTAAATTGTGCAAATATGTCAACATGTAAAAAAAGAGATGGATTAAAAAATATATGTCCAATTTGTTTAGTGAATTTAACCGAATGTGTGTCACACTGCCTGGCACATTTTTGCGGGACATACAGTAAATATTGCGCCAGTGGGAGAAACTCCCATTAAGAAGTAATAGCCATGCATGGAAAGGGGCTTTCTCGCCAGCAAGAGTAATGTCTGCTCCATGTGTATAAACTGTACATTATGTCAACTGTACAGTCAAGCCGGAGTTAAGGAAGTTTAGAGCCAGCAACCAACACAGAGAAGGCTCTTGCATTCTTTTTAGGATTGACTTATTTGCATGTAGTTGGTGGCTCTGTATTTCCTTTTTCCAGGGGGGGGGGGCGAGGGGACAGCTGTCTCGGGCCCGGACGGTGACGGAGGGCCACCCCAGGTGGTCTTAACCTGGAAGTTAGGTCCCGCCGGAAATCACAATTTCTGCTATGGGCCACCTTAGTGGACTCCCCCCACTGCTGGTTAAGGCCCGGATGGATCGAACACCCCCTGCTCCACAGGTCGATGGGAGGAGGAGAGGAGCAGAATGAGAGAGAGAGAGGGGAGGAGAAGAGTGAAAGAGAGAGCGAGAGAGAAACGGGGGGTGGGGGGGGGGCTTGAAAAAGAAAGAGGGTGGAGGAGAGAGAAGAGGGGAGGAGAGAGAGATGGGGGAGGTGTGAGAGAGAATAGGGGGGGATGGAGAGGGGCGAGAGAATAAGAGGAAGAGAGAGGAGGGGTGTGTGAAAGGGGAGGAGAGTGGGAGAGAGGTAGAGGACATGCTAAGAGCAGACACCCCCCCCCCCCCCCATCCTGCTCAACAACCCCAGGGTCCAGGTGAAGACACTAGTTCAGATCCTGGGAAAGCTGTCTGTAGCTCTCCCTTCATTCACATCCCACTTAATTACTACACAGTGATCAAAAACCTGGTAACTTTCATCTGACAACAGCCTGGAAACTTCTCATTTCAAAGATCCATTGTATTTTGTAATGTAACTTACATTTCACCTGTGTGTGCACGTGTGGTAACAACATACAAAATGTGTAATGTATACAGTATATGTACTTTTATCCTTCAATATTTTTCTAGTGCACTGTGGGTTTCTAATTCCACGCTGACAGCAAAAACCGGACATACTGTATGTAGTGTTCTGTAAGTTCTGATCGGTTTTGCATTTACATAATATTGTTGTGTTGTAGATTGTAGCTTGAGACGAATACGTTCCGACTGAAATATGAACCAGTAAGCGTAGGGGTTCCACACGACAGATTGCCTCTCATCTTTTATTGTACACCACTGATGTTTCTTTCTCCCTGCGCCATAACTAAAGCACAACAGAAATATTTATTATACAGGAATCACTCGGCTGCGGATACTAAAGTGTAGGCGATTACAAATGTCACTTATGATTCTAGTAAATTGCAGCTCTTAATGATCCTTGTAAGTAAAAAGAAAGAGCCTTTGTCTGTGAAGCAAAGTATTTCTCAGCCGTGCAAGGAATGTATATGTAGGTGGGGACAGATGTCTCTGATAACTGTGTCATTTTTAGAGTTTGTGACGAAGATTACTTAGTTAGTAGATTAATTTCTTCTTTTAGTTAAATCCAGGCTAGATTGGCTTAACTTTGGCCAAATAATAGGAGTCAAATTTAAAGATAAGAGCAGGGGTGCACAAACTTTTCAGTCTGCACCCCCTCCCCCCTCCTTGCTCTCCCCCCTGCTCGCGCCCCCCTCCTTACCTTGTCTCTGGGGTCAAATGATGCCGTGGGGTCACGTCACATCATTACATTTATATGCCTTGGGGGAAGAGTGCGGGGCCTCTGTAACCACCGCACCCCGCCTGGAAAATCTTGCACCCCTGGATTAGAGTGTGTGTACAATCGGGCATGTGACAATAACAAAAACTACAACCTTAACATACTGTACACTCGTTTTGGCTTTGCAATTTTGCAACTGGATTTGCAATTTTAAGGTTTCATTAATTTTCATTAATTTTAGGTTTCACCACACATTATATATATATATATATATATATATATATATATATATATATATATATATATATATATATATATAATATATATATATATATAAATTGCAAAGCCAGTATAACCAGCCTCACACTGACTGGTGAGACCCAAAAGGTCAAAATAGCTGTCTGTGAGTAGGTTTACTGGCTTTGCATCTTAACCCAGGCTGTGCTGAAAGCGGTGTAATGCAGGGAGTATAAGTTTATAAGGGTTCTATGTAAAAATGGATGTGACGGGGGGGGGGGGGGGTAGCCAGCCTTCATAATAAAGGTGAATCCGGCTGGTTACCCCTAAAAACCATGGGTCCCCGGCGGCTTATCAGCACTATAATGTGTGTGTTTTGTACCTCTTATCCATCATAGGTACAGAACTGGGACTTCGGGAATGGGACATTGATAGTGGATACTGAGGGGGGGGGAGGGCAAAAAGTATTAAAATGTGTTAAAAATGTTTTGAGGCAACAGTAATTTGTCCCATAATTTTAGCCGCAAATCGCGTCTGATTTGCGAGTACGAGTATGCACCATAATACCCCTATGTTTCCCGTATGAAATATTGTTTTCCCCGTCAGCAAAGCAAAGTTTTATCATCTACAGCCCAGAGCCCGTTAGAGAAATAAATGTGTTTCAACTGTGTGTTCATCTCTGTGAGGGCAGCCCTGGTAATTCGATTAGCCATGATGTCTGCATAGAGATGTTGGATCAAAGAGGAGGATGGGAGTAGCGAGGTGTTGGGCCATTTGGTTGTGCGGGGAAGGGCGGAGAACCAGGTCCAGAAACATGGCTCCCGGCGGGGGAGACTCAATGTTCTCTGAGACACTGTGGAGCCTACCCAGCGGGAGGTATGGTACTGGCAAGGGGAAATCGTTGCTCGTAGGCATGGTTTCCACTGGCCAATTCGAATTTCCCGCTCGCTAGCTACCTGAGCTACTCGGTATGCCCCCTACTCTGGCAAGTGCAACCAGCCAAGCCTCCCGCTTGTGAATGGTTGTTGCAATACGATCCGTGTGCTGGTTGGTCACAGTCCCTGTTCCATGTTAGACCTAGGGCACTGAGGTCTATGTAAGGGGACTGCCCGATCAGAGAGCCAGACCATCTTGACTATTCCTAGGCTTGGTCCGGTGAAGCAAAGGTGGGCTTTTCCAAGGTTTTTGCTCGTACTAGCAAAGCACTGGGCTTTGAGGTTCCGGAGAAGCCTAGCCAAGCTGAGGACAAGTCCTAGGGACGCTGCCAAGGTCTGATACGAACAAAGACCCTGTCAGCGGGATAAGCCACTATCTATCCCGTAGGTAGTTCCTGGATGTGGAACGGACAGGGTAAGCCTTCCTGAAGCAGGTGCCCTGCACCTAGTGAGGCCAAAGACTCCTCCCTGACCCCAGTTAAGCGTATATTCCCTGTATTTTGTGTTCCATTGTGTGCCTGCTGGTTTTACCGGAATAAACCCCATTTTATTCCACTACTGTGTTCTGCCTGGTGATTTAATCCCGGAAGGTAAAGGTCTTAAAAGTACTGGTCTCCCGTGACAATGGATTTGAGGCAAAAGGTGACACTGTGTGTTCATTTGCATGCAATTTCCCATAATACCTTGCCGCAGTGGAAGCACTGTATGCTAGGTGATAATGGTGAAAAGCAGGGTTGCAGACCTGTCTAAGACGTGAATGTGCTCACGAGATATTTTTATTTGCTATATACTATAACGGTGGGGCAGGGAATCGGGTGCACACTCACATCCAGGTATATATTGAAAAGACAAAAAAAACACAATAGTGCAACAGAGTATATAAATAAGGAATTCTTTCCTAGCCAATGTACTGATGTAATCCTACTCACATTTTATATGAGCAGTTGGAGCCTTGTAGTTGTTAGAGTAACCAACTCAGATAGCAGATCCCAGGAGGAGATATCCCAGATATGGAAGAAGGAACACACAAAAAATGGTGCAGGTTGCTTTATAAACAGAAATGATTAAAAATTAGTAGCACTTAGAAACATAGGTAGGTTTTGGGCATTGGGACCACCCTGGGTTATATAGTGGGTGAAAGTCCAACAATCCCTGTTCAATAGGAGAAACCACATGGCGGCCGTCCACTGCTACTCCCTGGGTCCAAGGACTCAATCCAGAATGGGCAATCACTCACAAGACCAAGGTCCAACACACCACCTACGTCCGCAAAGCCGATCTCCTATGTTTTCTCGTATTCATCTTTTAACAGTATTTGGGCTTGATCTTTGTTTACATATGCTATACGGTGGAGGGGTGTTCGTCACCTTTTCCACCCACCATAGCTTATATAACATAACAAACCACGCAGTCCCAACAGGCTTCGTGACCACCGTCCAGCGAACCTACGGGACTGGGCTATTCAGCTTCACCTTGTTTGGGAGAAGTCTCTCTCTATCTCTCTCCCCCCCCCTCTCTCTCTCTCTCCCCCTCTCTCTCTCTCTCTCTCTCTCTCTCTCTCTCTCTCTCTCTCCCCCTCTCTCTCTCTCTCTCTCTCTCTCTCTCTCTCTCTCCTTCTCCCTCTGTTCAGGGGAAATCTCTCTCTGTGTGCAGGCCACTTCCTGAATTTTACAACTCCTGTTTTTCATGATTGCTGCTTAATTCATGTTGCTGCACCTGTGGCTAGCTTCTCCTGGGGAGATTAACTGCTTGCCACCTCGAAAGCATACCAGCTGCACCACTCAAGCCTATATAGAGGCAGTGATTGTATAAAAAAAAATATATATATATATGTATATTACACATATATGACATATATGACACATCTTCCAAAACAAGGAGCTGGCACTCACACTAGAAATCTGCTATTACATTCAAAGGTAAAAATCACAAACTCTAGATTACCAGTAATTATGTCGTTTTCCACGATTTCAAAAGATCCAAAGAATGTGTTCCTTTAAAATTGGCATATTTTAGAAACAGAAACACAACGTGCTCCTTACACACAAGCTAAACCTATTTGTGCGTACAAAAGAAATTCTAATCTTAAAGATTTACTCGTGAAGGGGGACCGACCAGCAAATGTGAAAGCTATTTCCCTCGGAATCGTTTTAGTTACATGTCAGTGCAGCGTGGTGTATATGGGCAAGACGGACAGGATGAACGAACATCCTTAAAGTATCCGGCTCGCACTATCTAGGGCTGAAACAAACAAGCCAGTGGCTAAACATTTTTTGGAGAAAAAACATCAATTATCAACTTTGAAGTATATGATCATTGAACATGTGACTGCCCCGAGTAGAGGGGGGAGGGGTGTGAAATGTCTCCTCTTACCGAGTGAGGCAAGATGGATATTCAGATTGGATACCGTTGCCCCACGGGGGTTAAATGAAGAATTCAAATTGCATTGTATTTTATGATAGTTGGGGTCCAAGGTGCTGTTGAGTGCATGATTTGGTGATTTAGTGTGTAGGTCAGAATCCATATATACTTATTAACCAACTGTCATATTAAATAATATTTACTAGCTCATCATTGAATGTATGGTATTATGCCTTTACAGTCAGTATTACTTTATATTTGTCCACGTTGATGGTGGTATAATGCACAGGGATAATCTGAACCTGTGACGTCAGGGAAGATGCAGCGATGTGAATGCCGTTGGTCAAGAGGGTTATGTACGGTATGATGCATTGTACTGTCCGGGATTACCGGTATAGTCACGTGACTCGAGGTACTAAACACTAAAAGAATACATCAATTATGTTAGTCCTGTGGAAACAGAATTGTTTTATAACATTTAGGTACTGTCCGATACTCTTGTTTTACAGCATCGTGACTTAAGATGAACGGCGAACAGATGGCAAAGCATGAGACTGGCATATACCAGAGGTGCACAAACTGGGGGCTGCAAGATTGTTTAGGGGGGAGCAGGCAGCGGGGGTGATTTTGTAGAGATGCAGAGAGAAAAGCCGTCTGTAGCTGCAATTTCTCCTGCAGCCATTAGGTGGCGCTGTGCTGCACTGTTTATGCTGCACAGGCTTTGACTTGCTGAATGCCGCGTGATGAGGTGAGTGTGTGTGTGAGACATGTGTGAGACATGTGTGAGACATGTGTGAGACATGTGTGAGACATGTGTGAGACATGTGTGAGACATGTGTGAGACGAGAGACATGGAGAGGTGGGAGATATTCGGGGGGATAGAAAGAGAGACATGGAGAGGTGGGAGACATTGGGGGGAGGGGGAGAGAGAGAAACATGAAGAGGTGGGAGACATATTGGGGGAGAGAGAGAGAAAGAGAGACATGGAGAGGTGGGAGACATATTGGGGGGGGGGGGGAGAAAGAGGGACATGGAGAGATGGGAGACATTGGGGGGAGGGGGAGAGAGAGAAACATGAAGAGGTGGGAGACATATTGGGGGAGAGAGAGAGAGACATGGAGAGGTGGGAGACATATTGGGTGGGGGGAGAAAGAGGGACATGGAGAGATGGGAGACATTGGGGGGAGGGGGAGAGAGAGAAACATGAAGAGGTGGGAGACATATTGGGGTAGAGAGAGAGAAAGAGAGACATGGAGAGGTGGGAGACATTGGGGGAAGGGGGAGAGAGAGAAACATGAAGAGGTGGGAGACATATTGGGGGAGAGAGAGAGAAAGAGAGACATGGAGAGGTGGGAGACATATTGGGGGGGGGGAGAAAAAGAGACATGGAGAGATGGGAGACATTGGGGGGAGAGGGATAGAGAGAGACATGAAGAGGTGGGAGACATATTGGGGGGAGAGAGAGAAAGAGAGACATGGAGAGGTGGGAGACATATTGGGGGGAGAGAGAAAGAGAGACATGGAGAGGTGGGAGACATATTGGGGGGAGAGGGAGAGAAAGAGAGACATGGAAAGGTGGGAGACATATTGGGGGGAGAGGGAGAGAAAGAGAGACATGGAGAGGTGGGAGACATATTGGGGGGGAAAGGGAGAGAAAAAGAGACATGGAGAGGTGGGAGCCATATTGGGGGATGGGGAGAGAGACACTGGGGGAAGGTGAGAGAGACACTGGGGGAAGGTGATCGAGAAAGACACTGGTGGGAGTGAGAGAGAGAGACACTGGGGGAAGGTGAGAGAGATACTGGCTGGAGGGAGAGACACAATGGCTGGTGGGAGAGACACAATGGCTAAACGGAGGGATGAAGGGCAGGCAGAGATGGCAGAACTGAGGGGCTTGGGAGGAGGAGGAGTTTTGGGGGGCTGCGGGTTATTCTTTGGGTCAGGGGGGTCACTTGGGAGTATTGATCAACAGGGGAGATTAATCAGTACCCCCCTTGAGTTTGGTTATGGGGGTCCCTGATCCCTGGGCAACATTTAAAACGGGAATAAATAAATAATACATAAAACTGGTAGGTAGGAGTGGATGACACTGGGGAAAGCAAATGGGAGAAGGAAAAAAGGGAGGGAAAAAAGGGGGGCGGGAGAGGGAAGGGATGTAGCAAAGAGGTGGATGAATGTCCCCTCAAATGGATTGCCTTTGTGCACCAGAAAAAAACATATTACCAGATGCCAGCAAACAATAAAATAAACAGTGATCCAATACTAGTATACCGCCTGCGCGCACGCCTGCAGCCCAAGCGATTTGGCTGCAGGAGATTGTAGACGCGTGGTGGACGCGTCACAAAGCTGGTTCGCCCTCTTTGGCTCACGTGCGCTGACGTCATGTGATTTTGATTACATCAGGCAGGGGGGGCCGAGAAATTTCATGGATGAAAAGGGGGGGCCCGGCATAAAAAGTTTGCTCTCGTCTGCCATATACTATGGTTATGGTGTCACAATTCACTTTGACTTCACTGGTCAAGTGGGGTATGCATGATGTATAGTACTGTCCGGAATTACCTTTGTGGTCACATGACTTAAGGTACTAAACACTAATAGAATACACCAGTTATCTGAGTCCTATGGAAACAAAGTTGTTTTATATTTTGGTACTGTCCAAATCTTTTTTTATAGGGCTTTGTGATTTAAGGTCCTTTATCAAGATGAAAGTCTAAGGCGAACAGATGTCACAGCATAAGACTGGCATAAAGTATGGTTACGGTGTCACAATCCACTTTGATTCCTATAAGCACAGAAAACCTATATAACAAATATATATTCAGGTCATCAATGCGGAGACTTGAGCTCAGTAAGAGCAGGGTTCAGTGCTCAGGATATATTTTATATGAAGGACAGAGGATACAACAATTCAATGTGGACACTAGACAACAGTACTTTTCTTTTTTTCACATTTGGCCTTATTTCATATGGCCCTTTCAGTATGGTCTATGATTACACTGTCGCTTTAAGGATTAAGTTTCTCTTTAGAATCATTGCTGTTCCCTCTAAGTAATTTCTTCTTCTTATTTTTTCAATACTTGACGGTGGCAGAGTATACATCGCTGCACCTCCTTTACATGCCATTGTATATAGACTGTTGCTATTTGCATTTTTTTTTTATATTAGTATGGGGCTACATCTGGGCAAAGGTGACACAATGTTATGCTATGTTTGTTCATATTTGCAATATGTTTTAATGTACAGTGTATAGTATGTTTTTTTCATATATTGGGTATACAATAATAATGATTTAGATATTTAACTTTGTTATGCAGTCAGTTTTATAAGCTGTTTGTTTCAGGTCACCGCTGCACCAGTCTTGCACACTATTCTTGTGAGGATGGTGATGCAGCTTGCAATCAGGGATCTTTTACAGGTTTAAGGTTTATAGGGTTAACTTTATCACTGTGTTTATTGGTGTGGTCTTAGGTACACCCACAAAACTTGATGATGTCACTTTTATGGGCGGTGGGTAGTCACGCCCCTTTCACCTGTATCATGTAAAACAGTTCACTTTAGACACAGATATAAGGAGCAGTGTAGGCACACCGCTTTATCTTGCCAAAGGTCAGTGTCTTTGACCGAAACGTTGATCTGTGTGGATTAAAAGAAAAAAAAATTGTATGAAGACTGTCACTTTATGAGACCGGGGAAGGATATTCAATCTTTTGTCACTAAGTAGAGTTTAAAAATAAATACATTTTATTAATTGTAATATCAAGTTTGTGATCTATGTCCTACAATGTAACTGTGGGCTACAATATGTGGGGAAAACCATTAGGTGCTTGCAAATTAGGATATTTGAGCATCTAAGAAATATCAGGAATATTACTTAATTGTTTCTTGATAAAGGTAAAACCCCTGACCTTCCTTTTAGATCACTTTGATAGGGTCCACAACAGTGACCCTAGAGCTTTACATTTTGCAGCAGTGGAATGCCTCAGTGACAATATTAGAGGTGCAACAGAGACCTGCACCTGCTACGTCGGGAACAGTATTGGGTTTTCAAATGAAGAACTAAGCACCCTATGTGGGGTTCAGTGATGTGATGGACATCACGCGATTTATGAAAAAATAATCTCTATAGTGGCTCATTTATGGGTTTCTCTTTGATCACACCAGAAAGAGAGGCACATACATTTACTGTTCATGTTGATATTCATTCAATGGTGCTGTTCCTATTCAGGAGGTGCACTAGTTTGAATGGATTTTGAATCTAGTATTTGGTTTTTATAAGCCTACAGCATTTCCTGTTTTTTTTAAATTTTAGTTAGTTGGTTAGGGTTAATAAAAAATGTATTTTACATACCCGTTAGTTTTACTGGCCCTGAGCGTGAGGATATATATATTTTAGTTCTGAGTTATTTATCCCAGCATAGGGTAGGTGATTTTATTAGAGATTCCACACAAACATAAATAGGATGTCATGATTTGTGTGTACTTTGGTTTATTT
This sequence comes from Ascaphus truei, assembly GCF_040206685.1. NCBI lineage: Eukaryota > Metazoa > Chordata > Amphibia > Anura > Ascaphidae > Ascaphus > Ascaphus truei. The sequence continues at coordinate 86,767,565 of NC_134490.1, forward strand.
GTATAAAATATGCATATCATGTATGACTTTTTACACATGTAAGGATGACAATGATCTGCATTACTGAGGTATAACATTTCAATTTTATAATGTATTATATATGTATTATTTATTCATTTTAATAAGGAAGTTGGACTTGTAGTATACACGTCTTTTTAATATATATTGACTCCCCTCTTCTATTGTAGTATATTGTTAACAAATTATTGCTGTTATGTGTTTTTTCATGAACAACTTTTCTGTAGTAACCATAGTAATGCAGTCATTGCAGTCTAGTTGAATATGTAATTTGTGAGCTTAGCCACAGTTTTGTGAATTGGGACTATAGGTCCAAGGGTGGGGTATAAATATCAGTGCCCCAACGCTAGTGACGTCACCCCCCTGATGAAGCACTCCCCATGCGAAACGCGTTGCGGTCGTCACTAAACAAGCAACCATGTGATCTGTGGTGGAGCCTCCTGATCAGCTGTAAGCGGCTCAGCTGTTGGAGGTGTAAGCAAGGCTTCCCCCATTTGGCGTCCGTGCAAGCGGCTGCATGCAGGACATTCTCAGTTGCTGATTAGCTGTTAAGCTTCTTATCGCATCTCCTTGTAACCGTGTGCTGCGAGCTGTCGACTAAGCGGGATTCACGGCTGTGGGTCCCTGACATTGTGATTGTTGGTCGGTCTAGCTATCACTCTGGACTGCGAGGAGTTTGCTTTTATCTACTATTCATTTTTTTTAATACACTTATTTGCCATTGATTCTGATGCGCTGTGCCTTTTTCCATTTGTTGAAGATCCTGTGAAGGGTACCTAGAGGGAGAGTGGAGCTCCCCATGTGGCAACAGCAGCAAGGATTTGGTTGTAACCCCAACATCACCTTGAACAGTTTGCACGATTGGAACTATATATAGGTTTATATATACAGTATATAGGTTTATATATATAGGTTTACTGCAACCTTGGGGCTCCATCCATCATTTGTGACCTAACGCGATTTACCCCTCCAAACTTTATTTAAATTGCTCGGGATTTCAAGGTAGCAAAAGCTACCCGTCGTCCAGCAGTCGTGATATTTTTATTTAAACCTCTTGTATAACAATAAAGAGGTCTACAGTATGTACCATATGAAGGCATTTTTCTCCTTTACTATATTATGTATCAAATGACTTTGCTTCAGTTTAGGCCGTCTGCCCCAGCTTGTGGCTTGTGGCGTGTTAGTAGGAGGTGTTCTGAAGGAGTTACATGCTGCATCTTATAATGAGATGTCACGTTCTGTGCGCCATCCTTTTCCCATTTTATTTGCCCCATTAATTCAGCCAGCAGTGGCTTAAATCCAACATTCTGCATCACGCTTTTCTCTGGATTAATACGTTGACCCCAAAGGGATTAAACAATGAAATGTTAAAGATCTTGAAAAGCCATGGTTGTAATAAAGGAGAAGAAACTGGGGCCCAGGGTCCTTTAAGGATTTATGGGAAAAACAACGAACTGATAAGAGCGCCTGCACCATGAAGTGCACATTTTTATTATTGTTGAATTGTTAGGCAAAGATAAATGGCTTGGCCTGTATTCATCATAAGGAAATATCCCTGGTGTCACTGTTCTGATTTATTACCTGCACTGTTTTGATTTGTTTTCAAATAAGTATTGCATACACCATTTGGAGCTTCATATTTTTACCAGTGATATCAAATATATGCTTTGGCGGCGATGTAAATGTGTATTGTCTTTTCTGCTTCCAATTGTCTTTTTAATGGCTTTATTATTTCCGGTGTCTCTGGAATTCTTCATTTTCTGGATTCAATCATCCTGACTTTTATGGGGAGAACTGTCCAAAACAATGTATAACAGCTCAGATTTTATGATATCCCTACTACGGATACAGTGGATTCATTCAGCTTTATTAATAAAATATAACGTTCTTTTATATTATATATTTTATTTTTATATATATATTATATATTTTATAATGTCTGGTGATGTTATATATACTATTACTGAATGGATCTATAAAAGAGAAATATGAATTATTTCTCATGAGGACGGTTCTTCAGTTTCGGTTGGGAAACCCTGTAGACTGATGTAGAGTTAGATTGTAATCTCTCTGGGGCAGGGATTGCCTTTCTTATTGTCTGATTTTGTTTGTTGCACTTATTGTATTACAGTTCTCTTTTATAAAGTGCTGGGCATGCTGTGGGTACTATATAAATAAAGATATATATATATATATATATATGTAGAGGTATCAGTACCGTGTTAGCCGAGCTTCAATAATCAAAAAATAAATAGATGATACCGTTCTGTGGCTAACGAAATGCTTTTATTTGTGCGAGCTTTCGAGATACACTGATCTCTTCTTCCGGCGATGTTACAATGAATGAAGCAAAAGGTATACTTAAAAACAGTGTCTCTTGGAATGTTATCTGTGCTGTTCCTTCCCCCGGTGTGGATGTGTTTTATGGCTAGAGGTGTCAAAAGGTTACTGAAAGCAAGTGAAGAAAGAGTGTGTATGTGTATCAGTGTGAATAAAAATGAATGGAGAGCCCACAGTATATACAGTGCTTTACACAAGGTGTGTGTGGAGTGGGAGTGGATATAAATGGTGTGGGCGGGTCTGGAAATGTGAGAGTTTGTAGCACAACTAAAAGTGTGTGTGGATACTTAGTGGTCCCTATTGGTGTATAGGGATGGAAAAACAAGGAGTATTAGTATGTGTGAGAGACAGCTGTGTGTGCATACATATAGCACAGTATGTACAGACATGGCCTTTAGCGCTCATGGGACGAGAGTTCACTAGTGTCAGTAATGACTCATAAAATTTCGATCTCTGTTTAGGCCACTGCTAAGTGTCCCGAACAGTTGCATAAATTTGTATTCATGCAACCGTCTCTCTTTCGGGGTTTTAAGATTACCTTTGAGTATGGCAACCCTCAGATCGTTCATCTTATGGCCAGAGTAAGAGAAATGTTCGCCAACAGGACTGTCTCTTGTACCGCGTGTGTTGCTGTGACGATGCAGGTTCATTCTCTTGTTTAGCCCCTGCCCTGTCTCACCTATGTAGTAGCAGCCCCCTGGGCATTTCATGCACATGATGAGGTACACGACATTGCTGGAAGAACAGGTGAACCGTCCTCTGATTTTGTATTCCCGATTCCTGTGTGGTATTTGTATTGTGTCCGCTGTGTAGAGCATTGCGCAGGTTTTGCATCTTGGGTCCTGGCATGGTTTTGTCCCGCATTCAGTTGTACTGCTGAATACTTTACTCCTCACCATAATATTCTTGAGATTATGGGGTTGTCTGTATGATAATAAGGGTGCTTCAGGGAAGACCTGTTGCAGTCTTGTATCTTCCTGGAGGATGGGTTGTAGTTTCCTGGCGATCTTGTGTAGGGCTCCTAGGTGTGGGTTATATGTGACCACCAAAGGTACCCTGTCGCTTGTCTCCTTCTGTTTGTATTCAAGGAGATCACTTCTTGGTATTCTGGTGGCTTTGTGAATTTGCTGGTCTACAATTCTGTGGCTATATCCACGGTTTATAAAGTCTGATCTCAAGGCTTTAATCCGCTGGTCTCTGTCTGCTGTGTCGGAGCATATCCGGTTGTATCGTATGGCTTGACTGTAGATGGTTGCATGTTTGGTGTGTGTCGGGTGGAAGCTGTTGTCCCTCAAATAGCTGGCTCTGTCTGTAGGTTTGCGGTATACAGAGGTCTGTAGTTGGTTGTTCTTTATAGTAATGGTGGTGTCTAGGAAATGTACTTCATCCGGGGAATGGGTGAGTTTGAGGTTAATGGTCGGGTGGAAAGTATTGAAGTTGTCATAGAACTGTAGGAGGTCCTGTTCGCCAGAGGTCCAAATCAGGAGGATGTCATCGATGTAGCGAAGGTATGTAAGGGGTTTCAAGTGACAGGTGGACAGAAAGTCACTTTCAAGTTTTGCGCAGAACAGATTGGCATACTGTGGCGCCATCCGAGTACCCATAGCGGTCCCAGTTGTCTGGAGGTATGTGTCATTTCCAAATGTGAAGTAGTTATGGGTTAGAATAAATTCGATGCATTTAGTCACTGTCTCTGTGAGTGGCTCCTGCGGTCCCAGAAAGTATCTGCAGGCTGAAATCCCATCCTCGTGGGGGATGTTGGTATAAAGTGACTCTACATCCATGGTTGCTAGAAGTGTTCCTGTTGGGAGGGGGCCAATTGCATTCAGTTTGTTTAGCAGGTCGGTGGTATCCTGGATATAGCTGGGTGTGTTCCTGACAAGTGGTTTTAGAATGCCCTCCACCCAGCCAGAAATATTCTCGGTAAGTGTGCCAGATCCAGAGATAATAGGGCGCCCAGGGTCGCCCTCTTTGTGAATTTTAGGGAGCATGTAGAATGTGCCAGGTTTTGGGTTAGCTGGTATCAGGTCCAGAATTTGTTCTCTTGTGCGGATCGGGAGTGTTTTAATGATCCTGTTGAGTTCTCGCATGTATTTTTTAGTTGGATCCTCCTGCAGTTGGGTGTAATACTTTGAATCAGAGAGTTGCCTGTGTGCTTCCCGCAGGTAGTCTGTGGTGTTCATTATGACCACTGCTCCTCCCTTGTCTGCAGGTTTGATTGTTATGTTGTGGTTGGCCTTTAGCGATTCTATGGCTCTCCTCTCCATCAGGGTCAGATTATATGTTTGTTTCCTTACTTTGTCCAGGATGGTGGTTTTGGCGCTGTGTCTGAAGCTTTCAATGTACCAGTCCAATGTGGGGTTGTCCCAGTTTGTGGGATCCAGTTTGATTTTCGCTTCTCCCTGCTCATGTGCAGCGGCTCTCCTTCTGCAGTGTTGGCATAATCTTGGTTGTGTCTGTTGTGGAAGAACTCCTTAAGACGCAGCCTTCTGAAGAATTCTTCCAGGTCACTGCACAGCTCAATCTTGTCCATAGGCTTGGTAGGGCAGAATGTTAGACCCTTTGATAATACTGAGGACTCTGCTTGATTAGGTGTGTAATCTGAGAGGTTAATAGTGCAGTCCTGTTCTTGGTGACTGTCAATGTTTGTATTATTAGTTGTTGTGCTGGCTGCTGCAGAGTATCTCATTCTATATCTATATCTATATCTACATATATATATATTCATACATACTGATCTTGCCTCCAACTGTACAGCACTTCCTATTCAACGGAATTCTAGGGTCTTTCTGCTGGTGTTTAAGAAGTGGATGATGTTGCATGTGCTGATAACTACATGCAAATAGCAACTGGCTGTCAAGATACATGAATCCGAATCTGTGAATGAAATGTCGAAACTTTTAATAGAGAAATATCGTTTGAACTGTGTAAGAAGTAATCAATCTAAATTCCCATTGCAGTGGTATGGTGTATTCATCAGTTTGTAGCTCAGAAACTCACTTTTATTTTGAAGACTATGGTAGCTATGTATCGAGGCAACTTTAGAGCAGAACTATAAATAAAGGGCATGGAAAATCTGACTTCTGAGGAGAGGATAGCTCATTTAGATTTGTTTACATTAGAAAAGAGGCGTCTAAGAGGGGATATGATAACTAAACAAATATATTCAGGGTCAATGCAAGGAGCTTTCAAAAGAACTATTCATCCCAAGGGCAGTACTGTACAAACGATTTCACCAGCAACAAAGGAAAGGGTTCTTTACAGTTAGGGCAGTTAAAATGGGGAATTCATTAACCATGGAGACTGTGATGGCAGATACAATGGGGCCGATTCACTAAGCTACGTTAACTAGCGCTAAAATGTGTTATATCGCTCGGCCGCAAAAGGCTGAAGCCATAAGCGCTATTCACTAAGGCTGCTCGGCGCGTTTACGTCCGGCCTTAGCCAAAAGGGCCATAGCGCACGATCACCTTTTCCCCCCTGTTATCGTGCTAAAAGTTATTTAGCACGATAACTATTACTAACAAAGCAGCCTGTAAGAACTGCATGGAGACGCTGTGTCTCAATGCACGGCTCTTACAGGCGATCGTGCTGGCCAAATATGATTTTTAATAGTATAGTACATGAGCAGGGGGTCTTTTGAGCTGAACCGCATTGGTTTCAGGTCCGAGGACCCCCTACTTCAGGAGATACAGGCCCTAGTATTAAAAAACTGATAACAATAAAGAATAATTCATTACCATAGCGGCTATCCGCTATGGTAATGAAGCTGCATTAATGTACATTTTAATAATAGTGTGTGGGAGCAGGGGGTCCCCAGGTACCACACAATATTAATAAAAATACATTAAAGCAGCTTCATTACCTTAGCGGCTATCCGCTAAGGCAATGAAGGGGTTAAGGCATAATAGCATGTTTATTGGGGACAATTGCCCCAATAAACATAGCAATATACCACACACATCCCCCCCGCCCCCTAACACCTACACTACATTAATGTGCAAAATTACTATTATCCACATATGGATAATAATGCTTTTGCCCATTAAATATACATTAATACAATAAATACATTAAATACATGTTGTACTCACCCTTGTCCGGCACCCACGATGAAGGCCAGCCGCATCTTCCTCCTCATCCATACACTGGGGTGCTGAAAAATTTACAAAATAAGAACAAGTGCCAAACTAATGTCCCCTAACCCCTTAATGACCTTAGCGGTTATTAACCGCTACAGTCATTAAGGGGTTAAGCCACCCTGACCCGATACCCACCCAATCAGAATTGGCTGTGCTTCAATTGCCTTTAAGATGACGTCATGAACTGAAAGATGGCCGGCCTCACATGGTACGGTAGCCAATCAGAGCGTGGGAACTCCATCCCAACTCTGATTGGCTCAAGTAGACCATGTGACAGAGGCTTTGGGAAGAACAGATGTGACGTTCTTGAAAGCCTGTCACATGGTACTTGAGCCAATCTGAGTTGGGATGTATTTCCCACGCTCTGATTGGCTACCGTACCATGTGAGGCCGGCTATCTTTCTTTTCATGACGTCATCTTAAAGGCAATTGAAGCACAGCCAATTCTGATTGGCTGTGCTTTCATTGCCTTTAAATGATGTCATCATTTTTTTTTTGTCGGCCAAAACACATGGTTTTCACGGCCCAATCAGGGCCGTGAGAACCATATGACGAAAATGTGATGTCATAGGCCTTTAAAAGCCTATGTCGTCTCATTTTCAGGCTTGACGCCGAGGAGGAAAGACCTCCTATGAAGAAAAAAGACCAGGGCGTGGCGGATGAAGATAAGAAGACCCCGGAAGAAGAAAGAAGACCCCAGAAGAAGACAGAAGAAGACGGAGAAGACCCCACGATGGATTACAAATAGAAAAAAGAAGATAAAGACACTTGTGGATTGTAATGGATTTTTTATTTTATGGTTACCTGGTTCCTGTTGTTGGATTAGCTGCTCCAGTGGTTCCGATTCCCCTTGATTGCTGTGACTGGTTCATCTAATGGTAAGTAAAAAAAGAAAATGTATTTTAATTTTATTTTACAGGTTTTTTGGACTTTTTCCCCTGACGTCCATTTTTTTTTATGTCCATTTATTTGTCCTGAATGTATGTATGTCACTATGGGTATACATACGTACAGGACAAATCAGTGGTTGTATTGTATGTTCATTTTTAATGTCATTAAATTGTTTTTAATGCTCTTTTATTGCACCTGTATTTATGTCTGTAAACTATAGATGGACATACATACAGGTATAATACAAACGTGTTGGCTTGCCTTGTTTGGATGTTTTTTTGAATGGTAATTTGCTGCTTTGTGTAAAAATGTGTTGCTAATGTACATTTCATTTTTGCAAATGTTTAGTTAATGGCTGGTTTCTATGGATTATTTTATTGACTTATTTTTGGCATATAGATTTTGTTTGATGGTTACTTTGTCATAGATTAATTTACACAATGGTTTGATTGTAGGATTTGAAGTGTGTAATTGAATTGGATTGTAATTGATTGGTGATTGGATTAATTGATGGTAAATTAATTGTGTTGATGCTTTGTTTTTCTTTAATGATTGTATTTGTATCTTGTTTGGATTAGTGTTTTTGATTTGGAGCATTGTTTGACATAGTATATATGATGCAAAGATTATTTGTATCATGTACACATTGTCAAATTGAGTGTTTGTATTTTGATTTATTAGATATTGGTGCTGTTTGATATTTGGAGAGATTTGTATTTGGCCATGTACTGTATTTATTTGTATATTGGTTAATCATGCATATACAGTATATATATATATATATATATATATATATATATATATATATATATATATATTCTAATATATATATTCTAATATATATATATATATAAATATATATATATATATATATATATATATATATATATATATATATATACACATGATGAAGACACTGTACAAATAAATGGGTGAAGGGTGGGTATCGGGTCAGGGTGGCTTAAACCCTTAATGACTGTAGCGGTTAATAACCGCTAAGGTCATTAAGTTGTTAGGGGACATTAGTTTGGCACTTGTTCTTATTTTGTATATTTTTCAGCACCCCAGTATATGGATGGGGATGAAGATGCGGCTGGCCTTCATCGTGGGTGCCGGACAAGGGTGAGTACAACATGTATTTAATGTATTTATTGTATTAATGTATATTTAATGGGCAAAAGCATTATTATCCATATGTGGATAATAGTAATTTTGCACATTAATGTACTGTGTCTGTTAGGGGACGGGGCTATTTTTTTACAGTCTTGTTTAATTTTTGGGGGCACACCATTGGTACCTCAGGCCCGCGGGGACCCCAGGACGGCCGCGGGGACCCCCTCCGGACGGCCGCGGGGACCCCCGGACACCCCCGCGGGGACCCCTGGACACCCCCGCGGGCCTGTTGTATGGATTGTGTGCCAGCAAAAAGGTAAACAATTAAATTTTTTCTATGTCCAGCTTCTTTTGCATACAAAAGAAAACTTATCAAAATGTGGCGCTCTAAATAATCAGATGTTAACCAGTGATAATAGTGTAAAAAATAATACACAGTGATACTTATGCAAACATATAGGAAGATGCAGCTGTGACCCGGTTGAGGTTTGCTCAGTCAATCCTCGTAGTGTATAGTAGCGATGAAGTCTCCGGGAAGCGCAATATATGTAAAGAGAAATAAAATAGTGATAGTGCAATATTGTAAAAATTAAGCTCAAAAAATGATGACACTGCTCTCTATTATATACTCACAAACGTGTGAGGTTTTGCAGGCACATAAAGGTATCTTTTTGGGACGCTCTTAGTTGTCACTCAATCACCAGGAGATGCAGAAATCAGTGTTTCCCCGTATGAATGGACTCCCAGGGACCTTGTTTAAAAGATACAACTGGACATAGTGCAGACCGTATGTATAGTTTATAAATGGTAGGTAAAACAAATTACACTCACATGGTTTCAGATACAAGCAAGCATTTAGATCTCAAAGGATCTCTAAGGCCGGGTGGATGGTATCTCCGCTTCCCCTCTCTCGTGGCGTGCGTTCCACCGGTGCGTTCCAATCAACCGGAAGTGATGTCATCCGCCGCGTCCGCTTCCTGGGGTTCCGGCCGTCTCAGGAATAAAACGTCACTCTACGCGTTTCACCACATAGGTTTCATCAGCGTAGAGTGACGTTTTATTCCTGAGACGGCCGGAACCCCAGGAAGCGGACGCGGCGGATGACATCACTTCCGGTTGATTGGAACGCACCGGTGGAACGCACGCCATGAGAGAGGGGAAGCGGAGATACCATCCACCCGGCCTTAGAGATCCTTTGAGATCTAAATGCTTGCTTGTATCTGAAACCATGTGAGTGTAATTTGTTTTACCTACCATTTATAAACTATACATACGGTCTGCACTATGTCCAGTTGTATCTTTTAAACAAGGTCCCTGGGAGTCCATTCATACGGGGAAACACTGATTTCTGCATCTCCTGGTGATTGAGTGACAACTAAGAGCGTCCCAAAAAGATACCTTTATGTGCCTGCAAAACCTCACACGTTTGTGAGTATATAATAGAGAGCAGTGTCATCATTTTTTGAGCTTAATTTTTACAATATTGCACTATCACTATTTTATTTCTCTTTACATATATTGCGCTTCCCGGAGACTTCATCCCCAGCTTCTTTTGCGCCTGCCTTTTGCTGGCGCGTTTGTTTGGCGCGTTTTTTAAGGCCGATTCACTTAGCGCTGCTTAGTGAATCGGTAGTACTGGCAAAAATCAGCGCAATAGGCTGATGGTGCGCATTTTGCGCTGAGGGCAAAAAAAATACCTTTTAAGACCGATAAAGCGCCGTTATCACTGCTTAGTGAATCGCAATGCAGCTTTATCGGGCTTAAAGGGTACTTTGCACTTTTAAAGCCACTTAACGGAGCTTAGTGAATCGGCCCCAATACATTTGCTCAAAAAAAGGTTGAACATCTTTTTAGAAAGTAAATGTATACAGGGATATACCAAATAGGTAACATGGGAAGGATGTTGATCCAGGGATTAATCTGATTGCCAATATTTGGAGTCAGGAAGGAATTTATTTCCCCCTTATGATATATCATTGGATAATGAGTCACTGGGGTTTTTTGTTTGCCTTCCTCTGGATCAAAATACTGTAACTACAAATATAGCATAAAGTATCTGTCGTCTAAATGTAAAATAGATTGAACTTGATGGACATACTGTATATGTCTTTTTTCAACCTCACCTGCTACTGTATGTAACTATGTAACAGGGAAAACAGCCTCATTTTCATCTATGCATCAAGCACTTAGCTCCACATTTTGCATCAGCTTGCAACTTAGTGAGTGTAAAAAGAAATCCTCCAAGTGTAAGGTGGCAGAGCTTTGTGGCTTCTAACAATCTTTACTAAATGTAAGAAACTTGTTTTTATTTTTTACGTCTTGTAACTGTCTCCAGAAACCGGTGCCATGCATCAAAACACACTTTACTTCTTCAAAATTGGCTTAATACTCAGCCCTCTATACACTTTAACCATTATGTCCAATAACGATGGTTAGAAACAAATATCCAAAACAAATTCCTGACATGATGAGGATAGAACAAATGATGCCACATAAGTTGCACTAAAAAAAACCTCCAATTTTATTTAAGTACAAACTCATTAAAAAAAATGTACACCCCAAAATAATATATATCAAAACATACAAATAAAACAAGCGCCCGTGAATCCAATGCTGTAAATACTGTTCACCCTGTTGATCTATGGAAAGACCAGAACATTTGGGGAACGGCAGTTCAGTGAGCTGGCCTGGGTACCTTAGATATATGATGCATGTGAGAAACACAAGACTAACAGACAGGCAGAATCCCCAGAGGTAGTTTCACATATAAATGAGAGAACTGTATAGTTACCGGGATGAAGTATTTGAACCGTATTGGAAACCATAACCGTGTTGTTCCCCATATGTACTGATATTGCTTATAGATCATCAGGGTGAAACATATTTACAGCATTTGATTCACAGTCACCTGCTTTTCAAGTTTGGAAATAGAGTAATTTAGGGTGTACACCTTTTTCTATGATTTTGTACTACAGTATTAATAACATTGGAGGTGTATTGAGTGTGCTTAATGTGGGATCATTTTATTTTATCCTCGTCTCATGAGGAATTTGTTTTGGATATCTGATTGGTATTGACCCCTGGTGGCACCATAGTAACATTGATCTATAGCAGGGGTGGCCAACTCCAGTCTTCAAGGGCCACCCACAGGTCAGGTTTTCAGGATATCCCTGCTTCAGCACAGGTGGCTCGATCAGTGGTTCAGTCATCATGACTGAGCCACCGGTGCTGAAGCAGGGATATCCTGAAAACCTGACCTGCTGTTTGGCCCTTGAGAACTGAAGTTGACCACCCCTGCTCCATATGACAGCTGTATATTTAACCTCATTATATGTTGGTTGTGTGCTGGAGAAGTTTGTGGTGGTGTAGAAACAAATGTTGACAGACCAGCTGGTTATAGACAAGATTTGGACAGATCTTCAGTCAGGCTACGGCCCCTGTGCTCACTCCTGGACACGTGCCTGGCGGGGCGTGCACAGATTACAGCTGCGGTCTGCAGGGGAGCGATGGGATGTCTGGGGGGCTGGGCCATGACGGGGGGAGCGGCCATAGCAGAAACAAAGTTGTCTTCCCTGCCGGTGGACGCGCCATCGTGAGAGGGGAGCTACCGGGGCCTGCCTGACTAGAGGTGAGTGCCTGGTGTGCGGTGCACACGCCGTCATGCACGCCTCTGTGACCACTGGGGACCCGGCCTTAGATCTGTGTTGCTGCTAGATACATGTTTTGTAGACTTATTAATGAGCAATATAATGTGTACACTTGTACTTCCTATTTTCCCAACAGCCCACAATCTTACTTTTATTCCAAACAATTGAAAATACAGAAATTACTCCCTGAATGATGAATAATGTTTGTTAAAATTCCTCTTTTGCAATGCACAATCTGACCTGAAACATAATTGTATTCCACTTGTATAATCAATACTCAAACAATGTTCCTATGGCATAGCTGTGTAATCATAACGTGGGAAGATTGATGGCCGTATTCGATTTATTAATAATAATTTACACTTAAATAACACCCCCCAAAAATGAAACACTATTTATGTAAAGTTATGGAACATGTATTAAAGGGGCCATACCTGCAACAAAACTAAAAGTAATTTCCCCTCGGGTTGGAAGCAGGCGGCCCCCGGAGCTGAAATGCACGACATTAGCTAAATGGGCCCCCTGCTTCCTGAGATACTTCCATGTCAAAGTTCTGCCGGTATCTCTGTTAAAGCTCCCGAGTCACTCGGACCAATAGGAAGGCACATGTGTTGACGTCGTTGCTTCCTATTGGCCTGCAGGGTGTGGGAGCTTTAAATCGCCCTATTGGGTGCCCAGCCGGGGCTTCATCTAGGAGCGCATTCCCAGGTAAGTATCTCTGGGATGCAGGAGGTCCACGGAGCTGAAATTAATGCGGTTCAGCTCCAGAGCCCCCCTGCATCCCACATAAAAAAACAAAGTACAAGAGGCACCGCTTTCTCAAGCTTTTAAAATAACTATTTGCTCTCTTTTGTCTCATCTTAGTTTCCAACAAATTTCTAACAATGTACAAACCACACTGCAGAAACATAAAAAAAATGCAAAATAAGCTCAACATTTGTGCCTTGTGACAAGAAGAACCTTATGGGTGTAAAGCAGCTGCAGGAATGAATTCTCTAAGGCTGGTATTATACTGAGCGCTGGCACACACGAGAGGCAATGATAAATACCTGTCTCCCTATGTCAGTCTCTCCAGTGGCGACACACGCGCGCACGGCAGACGGCGTTGGCACGGCAGCTGTGTGGAAATACAAAGACATTTGTATTTTCGAGCGGCTGCCGTGCTACGTGACACTGTAAGCCAATCACAGTGCGGCCTACCGTTGTGACATCATGGCCACGCCTCCTAGCCGTGCGCGTCACCGTTTGGCCTCTAAGCACTAAACTCGCGCGCCGCATGCACGTGCAACGCCGTGCGCTTACTATATTACATGCCTAAAATACTTGTGGTTGCCCAATAGAAATTTTTCTTGTTAAGATGCAATGCCCAACTAAGGCCCGGGCCATAGAGGTGTGGGGAGAGCGGAGGCGCGCTAACGCTGAGGCTCGCCTGCTTCAGTCAGCGCGATTGCACGGACTTGCAGGCGAGCCAGCGTGCGCGAAGGGAGCCGGGGGGAGGTGGTTGGAGGCGGGGCAGTGACGTCGCTGGGCCAATTGCCCGCGACGCACTGACGTCAATGTCACGGCGCCGTGACGTTGACGCTGCTGTGCGGTGATTGGAGGTTTTCAGCCAACAGCGCGCTGAAAAACAGCTTGGCGCTCGGCTGAAACCTCCAACTCCTCAGCACGCCTGCGGACGCTCGCGTGAGCCCCCTCTCAAGGCATCCTCATTGAGGATGCAGGGGCTCAGCGCGGAGCGTCCGCACGCCTCAGCACGGCCTGTCCTTCTATGGACGCAGCCTTAGATACAATGTATTAGGACTGCCAATGTGAATCACTGAACCGAGAGTTGAAAGAGTTTAATTACATTTGTTTCTGGGGTTTGTGTTGTTATGGTGCCTAATTGAAAAATGTTACATCACATGAAATCTGTCTAATTTTCTCTAACAAAGCCCATGAAACCATCACTATGTACTATCACAGCTGCATTTTGACTTTAAGGTAATTTGTAGGTGAGGTCTTAATTGCTACTCACAATAATAAAGATCAAATCCATTATCTTCAAAAACAGTTATTTGTGACTAACCAAAAGTCCACATTTGTAATGTATCTATAAATAATGACTGCAGTCTCATTTAGTGCTGACGAAATAAAGCTATTCTGCACGCATGGCTTTGTTGTCGAGTTAAATCCCCAGGAATCAGGTATTCCTACAGCTGCAGTAATCATTGAGCACAATTATTCAGAGATGCCTTTGTGTATATCTTCAGTACTATATAGGATCTTATTGTGGGTATTTACTAATGACATCAAAATAAACCATTAGGCTTATCTGTGCTATTTCCTAAAGCAATGCACTTAAAGACTTAAAGAGGCAATCAAAGTGGCACTTAAAAAAAAATATATATATATATATATATTATTTTTAATATATGCAGCCTTTGATTACTTTTGTTGAAAACTAATTACATAAGCTGAATCGTTCTCCCGTAATCGATCAGCAAAGATCCTGCTTCCCAGGGTTCGCTAAATGGCTGCCTTTCAGTTTCAATCAATCCATCAGTCAGTGTAACTCAGCAGCCACAATGTATTCTTTTATTACAAAAATCTGTTGTAGCAAAATGTGTCCGAAAATGTAAATACTCTCTCTAGAGCGTGCACCAGTTCATTCAGAGCCCAAAGCATTACTTATTAAATGTTTTAATATATATAAAACAAAGTACTTAGAAAAAGGATTACAAGGACATACAATTACAGCAATTACAGCAAATGCAGGACAGTTTGTTAAAATAACAGGATAAAACATAAAACATAAATCACGTGGCGTAGCAATATAAGAAATCACGTGTTTGGTCCGAAACACACCTCTGTTTAAATCTGATTTGCATAATATCTTGCCAAGTCTTATGCACTATTCTCCCCCACCCCCCCGTATTGAACCAACATAAGCCCACCCCTGTCATAAATCAGCTGCGAGATTGACAATTTTATGCTAGAGTAAACAAACTTCTCCCGGGCGACGTCTAAGGTTTACCTCAGTATATAAACTCACTCATAACTTCCCTTCTCTAATACTCAGACACACGTGAGTCACATCAATAGATTCTAACGCTCATGATGGACGTAACGAGACGAAATGTGACCATCTTGTCCGTAAATTTGAGCGACAAATGGAGATAGATCTCACGTGTCTGGCTTCATTGCATTTGTCTCTTTGCCACGATTTCAGATATCGAAATGTTATACTTCAGCATCGCTGTCAAGTCCATGATTCCACATTTCATATCTTTTGGATGTATGGGATAGCCACATCCGCTGGCACTCCATAGAACCCATCCAGAAATGCTTTGAACATACCTTTAAACGGTGTCCTGTTTATGTTAGCCTCAGGAGAACCATCATTTGCTCCCATCTCTGGCAAATATATGTTCTTATCTCCAGATTCTATCAGTCCTAAAACTAGGCCTGGCCAAGGGTTTAACAAGCCATACAACATTTCTTTGTATTTTTTTTTTTTTAAATCAAACTGTAGCCACATTAACCCCTAAAGCACCAGATTGATTAAAATACCTAATGTCTCATGATATCATGACAGAGGAGATGGGGAGAGAGAGGGCGGATGAGGAGAGATGGAGGGGTAATGGGGAGAGAGGTGAGGGAGAGGGGATGGGGTTTTATCCACTGGTGCGTGAAGACATCATTCCTTTGCTACTCTTCTTTGTGTCAGTTTTACGACAAAACCACTTATAGCGACACCTGCATTAGGCCCCATTGTGGTCAGATCTTGACAGGATATACATTCAATAATAAAAGCATATTGACATTCTCCCCGTGCTTTTCCATTTGATATTCCTTTTTTTTTTTTTTATTACTTACATTTTTTATTTATATAAATAAAGAAATAGGGTATACAAAAAAAGAAAACAATAAAAAAAAGGGGGGAATACTATAATACAAATAAACTGGATGTGAAACAATAAAGGGGAGGGAGATCAGGGAAGGGGGGAAGGGACAGCATTTGTAACAATATAACACAGTGAGCAACAGTTTAAATACCACATGTATCACTCTGTTCCAAGTATTCTAGTCTATGTATGGGAATATACCTGCATGGCGGAACCAAGGAGCCCAAATCTCTGAGGTAGAACCGTTAAGATAGGCTGAGAGTTTTTCTATATAAACTATATGCCACATTTTTGTTATTTATTTGGTTTAGGGATGTGGGGGCAGGTTGTTTCCAATTTTTGGCGATTATACACCTGGTAGCGTTTAAAATTTGGGATATTATTTTAGCTTCTTTTTTGGTGCGATTGGCCATTGGTTTTCCTAAGAATATATATACTGGGTCATGTGGGACAGTGATCTCTAGAATCTTGTGTATTAGGGCGAACACTTCCGTCCATGTTTGTTGGATTTTTGGACATGACCAGAATATGTGCAGTGTATTCCCCACTTCACCACAACCACGCCAACACAGAGGGGACACACCTGGGAGAAAAGAGAGTAACCTGGCAGGAGTCATGTACCATCTGAATATTAACTTGTAAATATTCTCCTTAATCACGACGCACGATGAGTTTTTGGAAGCGGCTTCCCGGATGTCTTTCCAAATATCAAGGTCTATGCTGATGTTAAAATCCTTTTCCCAGGATACCATATCAGGGGTTTAGTTGCTTTTGATAGGGGATAAACTCTGATATATTCTGGAGATAATGCCCTTTGTAAGGGGCTGGCGCAGACACCAGTCCTCATATAAGGTTAAACCATGGGATTGTTTTGGTTTGTAGACAGATTGAATATAGTGTCGAGCCGGGAGAAATCTGAAGAATTCAGAAGAGGGGATATCATGGTTTGTTTGTAACGAGGCGAATAAAGGGACTTTCCCTTGAATGAGAATGTCATTAACTCTTATGATATTCCTTTTTTAATTCAATTATAGTAGACTTATTAAATGCATTTTCATATTTTTTTAAATCTAATGTTTTAAATGTACAGGGTTTTTATTATGTATTCTGAAGTGACTTACATTTACATAGATTAATCAGCAAATAATGACCTCTCTTAGTTAATATAATCTGCTCATTTTAACGGCAATGAATAATGTGTCCATATTTCTCCGTGTCCTTTTTGTCTTATTGCTAGTTTTTCCTTACCCTTTTCTCTCTTCATATCTACTGTAAGACTGAATCAGAAATTCTGAATCAAATGACTTAATTTTGTCCTGTAAAATGTATTTTGAAACATGTTACAAGAGATCAGTAAACATTTGCATTATTGTGGTGTATTTACATAACCAATTTTTTCATAAAGTCACTTTTATTTTGAAGAATATGGGGTCTATGTGCTGTATTAAGACAATATTAAAGAAAAACTGATGCAGATAGCATCATTGTCCTGTTTTACCTCTAGTCCTCAGTGTAGCAAGCACTTTGCTCTACTTTTTTGAGTTAAAGTATGTACAGTATCCAAAGTAAAATAAGTATCTACGTTCAAATATGTTATTACTACTGTAGTGATAATGAATGAACCCTTAAGATGTTTAGAAGCACGCAGCGCAAGATCAAGCTGGCCCCCTGATCAGGAGGCTCTGACGATCCTGGGCAGGAACATCCACACCAGGTGGTGAAAAGTCCCCAAAAAGACTCGGACCTCAGAAGCTCGGGAGAAACAGACTGAGGCCTTCCGTCGAGCATTAAGGGGTTCCAGATAAGTGAGCACCTGCAGAAAGATCTTCTCGAAAATGACTCTCTCCCTTCTGACGAAGTTCACTGACAGTGAAATCAAGGACTTTCTATATCCCCCTGCCCGGAAGATAGAGGAGCCATACCTGGCTCGGGATTAGGCTAAATTATGGGCTGTCGCTCATACTTTTGATATTATGTTTTTTTACAGGAAAGTTACTTCAGAAGTCGATATCAGACCAGGTTGTGCGATAGGCTCTTTCTTCTCATCTGTCTTCTATGCATCAGCACCGGTGGAAAAAAAGAAGGGGAGGGGGTAGCGATTATGATCCATAAGTCTAAACCCTTTTCACTTGATAAAAGTAAATCTGACAAAGGACGGTCGTTACTTGTTACTCAAGGAAAAACTGGGCTCCACGCTAGTCACTTTAGCCACTGCATATGTGCCTAATGACTGGCAATCACAATGTTTCCTGAAATTCTTCCCTTTACCAGTGGAGTTCGCGGAACGGAGAATAATCTTAGGCGGTGACTTTAACTCTGTATGTAATCCAAAACTGGATAAATCAGACGCCCAGCAAAAAATAGTAAAGGGACAACCTTCCGGTGGCCCAAATAATTTACTAGGGCACACCAAAGATTTGTCGCTTTGTGATATCTGGTGTCTTACACATCCCAAAGATCCACTTTCAGAATACAGGGAGAAGGAGTGGCTCAGTGAGTAAAATACACTGACTGGCACTGAGTTTGGAGCAGGGAAACCTGGTTCAATTCCCAGTGTTAGCTCCTTTTGACCGTGGACAAGTCACTTTATCTCCCTGTGCCTTACATTGTAAGTTTCATAGGACAGGAGACTGTGCCTGCAAAATGTCTCTGTAAAGCGCTGCCTAGAACGAGCAGCGCTATACAAGAACATGCTTATTATTATCATTATAATACATGCCCATTGTCGAAGCTATTGTGGAAGTTAAAGCTGCAGTTCAAGCAATATCCTGCATGTTTTGTTTTTTTAATAAATCAGTTCTGTAGACCAATTTTCTTGTATTCTATTTTAACAAGCATGCGTGTTCCCATAGCAACCATTTACATTCCCCATATTTAAAGATGTTGCCAAACTTCGCCGATCAATACACATAGAACGAATTGACCGGCAGCTATGCAGTTCTTTAGGTAAGTAGAGATTGCCCACATGAAACTATTGAAGTTAAAAAAACCCTAAAAAAAAACAAAAAACGGGAGCTTGAACTGCAGCTTTAAATGACTCCCTGCTTAGAGATTCTTCCACAGTGGAATATTTAACACTATTTAAAGAAGCTTAAAAAAAATAATAATAGTTTTACTATATGCAGCCTTTGATTACCTTTACCTAAGCTGCTGATCGGTTGGTTCTCCCGTGATCGATCAGCAAAGTCCTGTTTCCCAGGGTTCACTAAATGGCCGCCTTTCAGTTTCAAATCAATCCTTCAGTCAGTGTAACTCAGCAGCAACAATCTATTCTTATATTACTAAAGTAACATTATCTTTTGTTCCAGTTTGCAGCTCAAACTGCTGGGAATATTGACAGCAAATTATCACAAACAGGAAAGTGTTACAAAGATCTTGCACTGCTGGGGAGGTGGGCTAAATCCTGCTATAGAAATCAAAGCATGCTCAGTATAACTCATACAAATGGCATTAAGCGTTGAATTTTAAAATGAAAAAAAAAAAAGTAGTAAGTATTATCTAATACTACAAAACTGATTTATTACAAATGAAAACACATGTAGGATATTGCTTGGCTTGCTCCTTTAAGGGAGTTTTTTCTAATGAATGAAACTCCGGGTTTGCTTTTGACCACGATTTGGAAAGCCCATAAAGCTTGCATGAGGGGTAAGATAATTGCTTTGTTTTATTTTGAAAAAAAAAGACAAAAAGAAAAGTTGATCTCCAAGTGCACTGCAAATCTACCAAACGCAGAATCCGTACACAAGGTTAACCCCTCTAAGACAAATGAACAAAATGTGCTCAAAATTAGAGGTGACCATAAGATTCTTCAAAATGATCAATCAGAACGAGCTCTGAAATGGAGTAAAAACGAAAGAAGGCAGACGGGCTGCAGTATTAGCGCATAAACTTTGAAAAGTAATTTAATCTTCTAAAATAAAGTCAATTCAGTTGAAAAGTGTTTCAATTTCATATGATCCCAAGCTGATTGAAAAAGAGTTTATAGATTTCTACTCCACTATACAATCTAAAAAACACCCACAAACAAGGCAACCCTTTACAAAAGAATAGAGCGACATCTAAACGCAGGTCAGTGGCCTCTCCTAGACAGGGCATACAGGGCATTACTGAACAAAAGTCTCAACGGATGAAGTATTACTGGTTATAAAAGGCCTCAAAACCTCCAAAATACTTGGCCCAAACGGCCTCTCAAATATCTATTTCAAGACATTCAGAGCTCAATTTACCGCACTCCTAGTTATACTCTGTAACTCTTTTTTCTTATGTGGGAAAACTATCCATCCTTCCATGTTAAAAGCACAGATTTCAGTGATACCTAAGCTAAGGAAATACCATGATTATTGCAGCAATTATGTATGTATGTATGTATGTATGTCTTTATTTATATAGAGCCCACACCTATATTTAGCACTTTACAAGAGAGAATACAGTACAGGGAATTATATTACAATAAGTGCAACAAATAAGATCAGACAATAGTAAAGAAAGTCCCTGCCCCGTAGATTTTAAAATTATCATCCCATTTCAATAATCAATGTTGATATCAAAACGCCTCCTCCACCCCTGAAGAAGTGTGTTATAGATGAGGTCTCAATGGTGACGCTGAGGGTGGAGTTCCGGTGCCAAGATCAGTATGACTGAACTCGGGTTGTATGGCGATTGAATTTCGTGAATATGGAGTGTTATCCTCTATGTGCATGCAGCTTATACTAAGAATATCCACAGCACCTCTGCATTTAATGGACACTGGTTCCGCTATATGCTGCAATTTATAGACTGATATAGAAATACTGCAGATAATAGAAGAGCACTATAGTTCTATGTGGGACTTACCATACTTAACCCTATAATACATAACAGTCATGAGACGCTGTTGGCTACATGAGTTGATGTATGGTTAAATGTACCAAGCCTTCTCAAACATTTGTACCTAACCTGATACTCAGATTTATTTTATTGTGATACAGACACTATGAATATTTACAAGAGGGGAATCCTACAACTTATTAGAGGTATAGTCCCTATGCTCACACACATTTTTAACTCCTGCCTCTACTCTGGTACCTTTCCCTCTTCCTTTAAACATGCAACAGTTATACCAAATCTCAAAAAACAGCAAGCTTGACCTTACCTGTCTTTCTAACTATCGGCCTGTCTCCCTCCTGCCCTTTGCCTCTAAACGCCTTCAAGTCTTGTATTCTCTTGGTTGCTCCATTTTCTCAACACCTACTCTCTCCTAGACCCTCAACAATCTGGCTTCTGCACTGCTCACTCCACTGAAACAGCCCGCACTAAAATAACTAATGACCTTTATGTTGCCAAAGACATAGGTCATTACACTCTGCTCATATTGCTCGACCTCTTTGCAGCGTTTGATACTGTGAACCACCTTCTTCTCCTTCACATTC
Source organism: Ascaphus truei (assembly GCF_040206685.1). Taxonomy (NCBI): domain Eukaryota; kingdom Metazoa; phylum Chordata; class Amphibia; order Anura; family Ascaphidae; genus Ascaphus; species Ascaphus truei. The sequence goes on from NC_134490.1 coordinate 86,789,008, forward strand.
TCCATACTCTTGGTATTTGCAACAAAGCGTTATCCTGGATCTCCTTTTACCTCTCCCATCGTACTTTCAGTGTCTCTTTTGCTAACACCTCCTCCTCCTCTATCGATCTCTCTGTGGTGGTACACCAGGGCTGTCTCCTCTTCTCTTTTCTCTTTACACACTCTCTCTAGGTGACCTAATCACATCTTTTGAGTTCAAATATCACCTCTATGCTGATGACACACAAATTTAATTTCCAACCCGTGAGCTTACACCTGCTGTACAGACTAAAGTTTCTGAATGTCTCTCTGCTATATCATCCTGGATGGCCCTAGGGGTCACACTCGACTCCTCTCTCACATTCCCCTCTCACATTCAAAAGGTAGCTAAAACCGTCGTTTTTTTCCTGTGCAGTATTACAAAGATACGCCCTTTCCTCTGTTGCTCGACTGCAAAATCTCTGACACAGACCCTTATTCTCTCCCATCTCGACTACTGTAACCTCCTGCTGTCAGGCCTCCCTGCCCCTCACCTGTCTCCCCTACAATCTATCCTAAATGCTGCTGCCAGAATCACTCTACTCTTTCCGAAATCTCTCAGTGTCTCCCCTGCTGAAATCCCACTCCTGGCTCCCAGCAGCAAATCCTGTATCAGACAGTCAATTCTCCTACTCACTTTTAAAGCTTTAAAGCCCTAATTTCTTGCTATACACCATCCCGACTCTTGCGTTCTGCTCAAGGATGTCTTCTCTCTACCCCTTTTGTATCTAAAGCCCTCTCCCACCTTAAACCTTTCTCACTGACTGCCCCACACTTCTGGAATGCCCTTCCTCTCAATAACCGACACCCTCTCTATTCACCTTTAAGACCCAACTCAAAACACACCTGCTTAAGGAAGCATGTGAGTAGCTCTGTGGCTAATACTATACACTTGATACATAAAGCTTGGCCCCTTGCAGAAGCACTTACCAGAACACCATCCTACTGTTTCTGTACGTCCTCCCTACCAACCAATTATCTTGTAAGCTCTTCAAAGCAGGGGCTCCTTTTCCTAAATGTTACTTTTATGTCTGAAGCACTTCGCCCCTTTATATGTTATTTATATTATTTGTTATCTATATGATTGTCACGTGTATTACTGCTGCGCTATGTACATTAATGACACTATATAAATAAAGTATACTTAAATGATTTGCATAGGCGCCACAATTCCTTAATTTTCAACAGTGTATTTAAAAATAATAATAATAATAAAAGAAAAAATTGAAAAATAAAAAATATATGAAATGTTACACAATGGGATGCTTCTCAACCTTACCAGGGAAATGTGCTAAGATTTCCCACAAATGCAGTTTTGGTTTGGAGTTGGAAGGGAGCGATCCAATCGGGTACACCTCATACAAGTAAAAAATGTGAAAAAGCACTGATGCAATATATAATCTTAAAATCAATAAATGATTATAAACAACTTGTCTTTAAAGGAGTGAATTACTTATACAAAAGTTATATTAATAATAAAGTACAACCAGGAGGTGTGTAGGTAGTTGTTCTTCCTTTCAGATGTGTAATGGCACCACTATGCTTTCACACAAGGAGACTGTTCCAGATATTCAGCTCCCAACAAGGTATATGAAAAAACAGAAGACACAAAACGGCCCAATAGTGCAGATTGCAATTCACTTGATTTATATTAAAAAGAGGTAAGAGATGTACTCACACTAAGTACAAGGGTTCTGTACATGTAATGGTTTCTTTGGCAATTGAATGCTGTCTGTCTTAGCGGTGTGTGCTCCCGAGTCTTCTCCCCTTCTCCTCGCTGTGCCGCCGGCGGTGGCGTGTGACGTCACGTCCGGTTCGCGGGTAACCGCATCCGATGGAAAGGGATGGCAACCAGCAATGCTGAGGGGTCTGCGGGAGTGTCCTAGCTTTCGGCATCTTCTCTTGAAGGCAGCTGCTGCAAACTCGTTGGCTCTACGCGTTTCGCTGTGGTACACAGCTTCGTCAGGAGCAATAAATGACTAGTGTGGGTGTCATGTATTTATATGATGTTCTCTAATTGCTTTACTAGTGATAGTCCAATCTAATTAAACATTACATAATTAAACCCACAGGATTGCCTTTACATAGAAAGAATTGTGCCTATGTAAAGGCAATCCTGTGGGTTTAATTATGTAATGTTTAATTAGATTGGACTATCACTAGTAAAGCAATTAGAGAACACCATATAAATACATGACACCCACACTAGTCATTTATTGCTCCTGACGAAGCTGTGTACCACAGCGAAACGCGTAGAGCCAACGAGTTTGCAGCAGCTGCCTCCAAGAGAAGACGCCGAAAGCTAGGACGCTCCCGCAGACCCCTCAGCATTGCTGGTTGCCATCCCTTTCCATCGGATGCGGTTACCCGCGAACCGGACGTGACGTCACACGCCACCGCCGGCGGCACAGCGAGGAGAAGGGGAGAAGACTCGGGAGCACACACCGCTAAGACAGACAGCATTCAATTGCCAAAGAAACCATTACATGTACAGAACCCTTGTACTTAGTGTGAGTACATCTCTTACCTCTTTTTAATATAAATCAAGTGAATTGCAATCTGCACTATTGGGCCGTTTTGTGTCTTCTGTTTTTTCATATACCTTGTTGGGAGCTGAATATCTGGAACAGTCTCCTTGTGTGAAAGCAGAGTGGTGCCATTACACATCTGAAAGGAAGAACAACTACCTACACACCTCCTGGTTGTACTTTATTATTAATATAACTTTTGTATAAGTAATTCACTCCTTTAAAGACAAGTTGTTTATAATCATTTATTGATTTTAAGATTATATATTGCATCAGTGCTTTTTCACGTTTTTTACTTGTATGAGGTGTACCCGATTGGATCGCTCCCTTCCAACTCCAAACCAAAACTATATAAATAAAAACATACATACACCGCATTATTTCGAATTACTGTATATAAGGCTAATTACCCTAATTTATTTGACTCTGAAGAAAAACTTCAAAGAGTGGAATAGATTCCATGGTTCGGGAGAATAACTTCACTAAGGATGAATACCCTACCCAAATTGCTATACATTTTTCATACCCTCCAAATTTGCATTCCACCAAGAGCATTATAAGATTTGCAGAATACAATTTTTAGGGTTATCTTGGGTCACACAAAATGAAGGGTTAAAAAGAGTATAATATCTCATCTATGATTGACGGTGGTCTGGCCGTCCCAACCCTTAAAAATTATTTGCGTCAGCGCAGCTGAACCACCTACCGGATTGGCACAGGCCTTCTAAAACAATAAGATGGGAGGCGATTACATTTTTTCAAATCCCGAACAAATCCTTAGATGCCCTCCTATGGACCATTAGGGGTAAAAGGCCTAAAGAACAAACACCCGGTTATTGCACGAACACTAGCAGTTTGGGACTCACGGGGAAAAATGAAGTATTCTTTATGAACCCTCTATGGAGGAATACAGAATCCCTCCCATCCCCCCCAGGTCTTTATCTGCGGGTAATGAATGTGTGGGTTTCAAATAACACCCTGAGAGACGGAGACTTAGTATCACTCGATAGACTTAAATCCTTTGAAGAAATTCAGGACAAATATAATATGTCAGAGAAAGAACTCTTTCGATACAATCAACTGAAACACTTTCTAAGTTTAGACAACTTACTATCTTGAAAAGACTGTGTACCCAGGCTGAACATCAGAAAGGGCTGATCTCGACTTCTTACTCCATCTTCAAATCCCTAAAGATAAATGAAAAACTAAAATATATGACTTTATGGGAAAGAGATGTGGAGATGGAAATTTCAACGTGATTGGGAGGACATTCTTAATGCTGCATCCAGTTGCTCAATTTGTACAATAATTAAAGACAGCAGGTACAAGATATTGATGCGTTGGTATCTGACCCCCTAGATATATTGGCTTACATTCATAAGGGAGCCAGTGCTCAGTGTTGCAGAAATTGTGTATGTAGAGGCACATTACTCGGTGTCTTGTAGGCCTGGCCCAAGATAACTCCATTTTGAAACTTCATTTTGTCCCAAATTAGACGGGTTGCGGGAGTGGTAGTCCTGGCTGACGCGGTGACAACTGTCCTGGATAGGCCTAACCCAAATATCCCCTACAAGTTAAACACGCTTATTGCACGTTTATTAACAGGGTGAACCTCCCCCTCTTAGAATGTTTACTGATAAAGTGAGACATATTTTAGAGAGAAAGAAGCTCACTGCAGCATTGAATAATTCCACAAGCAAGTTAATCAGTGTCTAGCTCCCGTGGATAACTGCTTTTTCTGAAGATTTCCCCTCGAGAGAAATGTTAGTTATGTAAGTATGAGACAATGTAATATCCCATTATCACGTCAAAGGAAAACAGTAGGGACAGGTTGGACCTACATGGATGAGATTAAAGTGGCAAAGGCTTGGGGCCCCTAGTTACAGTATCTGCTATGCAAAATATATCGTATTTAGGATTTACTGCTGTTTTTTCTTTTTTGAACCCATGTTAGTTTGTTTATGCCTGTTCTTACTACCTTACACAATCTCCTCTTCTTCTCCCTCCTCCCTCTCCTGCTTTCTAAGAAATACCCCGTCTCATTCCTTTAAATCTGAAAAAAAGAAAAGGTTTAAAATGAAAAATAAAAAATATATTTGGGAAAAAAAGATGTTTAGAAACCAGCTTTTCTTAAAAGCAATACAATAGCTATGGTAGCACACTTTTTATTTAAAACTAGTGATTGCAATGTTAATACAAAATGTACAATCTAATCATTTCCGTTTTTATTAAATAACCATGTTTATAAAGGACCTATCCTTTTTAATTCTAATAATCTAACTCTTTTGAAAACCATGTCTAAAGAGCTTCACGTACTCTTTGAAACAGCACCATTTGTTAATTGCTCCAGGTTTTGTTGTAGAATCAATTAGTACATGGGGTGAATTATGTTAGTCGTATTATTTCTGTAGTATTGCTCTTGCATTCTTATTTCCCAAATGAAGCCGTACAATGTCTGGACCTGCATTCAGAACATATATTGAACAATTGCTAACATCCACAAAGGTACTTGCTGTGCAGTGTGGCATAATTCTATATTAGTATTGAAGACACCTCTCGTTCATGCAAAATGTGTATCTTCAGTAAGCCAGCTGTTGCGATTACCCATGGCACCTATCAGATTTACTATCTGAAAAGAAAAGCTCATTTCAATTCCCTCAGTGGACTTTATGGAAGTGGCTAACTGATGAGTAAATATCTAACCATCAATGCTCATTTAAAACAAGATAAAGGGCTGGCCTATTGAAATAACATTTGATGCTGTTGTGGCTTTGGTTCTTGACTTTATTCTCTCTTAAAATTTGTGTGACATTGATTGCAGACTAACACTAGGGCGTATATATGTATTAAGGCAAAAGTGGTGCTAATAGGGGCATTTAAACCAGATGTACAGTATCAGAGAAAGAAATTGTACTGTGTTGGAATTTTGTATTGATCCATTCGGTGCATATTTGTACAGTACCTCATAATTACTCCATTTGTGCCCCCAAACATAGACCCCCAAATGTACACTCTGTTTAGTACATTCAATTTAAATTAAAATCAGAAATCATACACAACTGACAAATATCACTGCTTCTCCCCCATTTTTGAAGCTTGGGTTGTCCCCGTGCATGCCCACACCAGACGGTGTGCCACAGACACAGGGTGATTCGCATACCCATTTGTTGTGGTCACCAGGGGATGGGTGTCTGGTGCTCTGAATGCTGAGGTGGTGCTGTTGCCTCTACCATGCTGTTTTTGTTTTCGGTGTGTCGTTGTAGACTGTGCATGCGCTAGTTTCCTGGACAGAGATATACAGTGAGCCACCTGCTGGACAAATACTGAATTGCAATGAAATAAATAAACCCCATAAATAATTCTGTTGGCCCGAACCGCCGTAAACAAAGTGTTTCCCGCGGCTGGAATCTTGGGCCTTGTCACGGTAACGAAGACAGCAAGTCTTACTACATCTGTAACAACATTTTAATCATTTGTTGATTTTCCCATAATCAGCTGTTGGGCAAGGGAATCGTGTTCGACTAGTTGTGTATAATGATATAGACACTATGGCCCCCGTATACTAAACAGTGTTTTACACAGTACGCCATACGGCGCCGGAAAGATACCTTCCATCCCATTTATTTCAATGATTCTGTCTTATTACTAAATGCTAAAAATAATGTAACTGCAATTTCAAAAAAAGGTGTAATTTCTCTAGAACCTACAGACTTCGCAATATGTACATCCACATAGACTTATACAATGTACAAGTCCACGTGGATTAAGCGGGGAATGAAAATGAAATGTAAAACTAGTTTCATACTTTGTGTATTTTACTGATTTATGTAGTCACATTTTGTAATGTTTTAAGGCAAGAAATTACTCATCCCTTTTTTTGCAATTGTATACTTAATCCTTTCTATTGGCTGCCATTCCTTTCTGGAACATGCAACAGTGAATATTTCAGGATCCGGTGCTGGCCCCAGAGGTTGTAGCACATTGTTTTAAATCCAGCCGGGTATACGCAGACTTAGCAGCAAGAAGAACCCAAGTCTAATAGAACTCACATAATATTCACATTACACATTGTGAGTTTCAGTATCTCCGTCTACAGGAGGATGTCCTTATCACAGGGAATATAGGGCAGTTATACCTATGTAAGGTTGAATGTAACCCAATAAGTCACTGTACAGGGTCCAGGGTTGCAGCGACAAGAGTACTATCATAGACGTCATAAGAGTACTATCATAGACGTCATAAGAGTACTATCATAGACGTCATTGCAATAGGACCTATCATACATCTTTAAATGGAGGTATATCTACTTTCAAGTATGTGTTAATGTAGTATGTCCAGTGTCTTAGTCTATTGTGTGCCTTTGTACCCCACAATCTTTTAACATTAAGACTATTAAAGTATTTTAAGATTTGTAATATTCTCCCCTGCTTAAGTAAGGGGTTTCATACAGTATGTATGCTCCTACACTTATTTCTCTAGTATCAGTCGCATAGTCTACTTATAATAACCTACATTATCAACAGGAGAGTGCACTTTAGGGGGTATCTAGGGGGTTTCTGTATCTCTACTACAACTCCCAATCTGTTTGAAATGAATATTTGAAGATGGGTAATACATACTATATTTTCCCTGTCTGAAGAAGACCCTCTACTGCTTTTTCACTTTAAAGGCAGTTTTCTCCCCCATGTGCACGTGAGAACATTGGCTGAACTGCTGGAAATAGAGAGAGGAGACAACGCTAATAGTGTGCCTCCTGCATGGAGTGGGACTATTATCATACACTGTAACTTATACAGAATAAAGAATGGTCAGAGTTGTTATCATTCTGCCATAGATGCTGTCCATAGGACCCCCCAGCACCACATATAGGTTTTATAGGGTAGGCATAAATGACAAAAACATACAGGAGACCCATGAAGCATGTCATCTTCTCGAGTCAGATTTGCAATGACTGCACACTACGTGTACACTTCACAATTCTTGAAGGGAATGTCAACATATGGTAACATAATGAATGAGACATGCAATGCGTTAGCAATTGCAAAGATGAATAACACAACAGTGTAACTGTGAACAGTTTTCCACTTTAATAGAGAATTATAAGTAATTGCTTATGAAACAGCTGTTCGCAGAGTGTGTAAACCCTCCATCTGAACATAGAATAATATAAGAAGCCGGATATAACGGGGATTCCATACAGAATACAACAGTGCTGACTTAAGTATATTCTATACATAGACAGATTGATTAGTGGATAGGTAGATAGGAGAGCAAACAGATGTTGATATTAATAGAATCTACGTGTTCAATGCTTCAGTGATTTCTACACGTTAACTTTTATGTATAAAAGTATAAACTTGGCACATATGTATATGTAGGGGCAGTTAAAAACCATTTGCAGTTATTAAATATAATTTAGCTACATTTTTCCTCAATATTAGTCCTGCCACACAGACTGCCACTCAGGCTGCCACTCAGGCTGCCACTCAGACTGCCACTCAGGCTGCCACACAGACTGCCACACAGACTGCCACACAGGCGGCTACACAGGCTGCCACACAGGCTGCCACACAGGCAGCCACACAGGCAGCCACAAAGACCCCCCATCAATCTGAATAAGGGAAAGCAATGAATGCAAGCGATGCACAATTTGATGCATCATTTATACCACATAAATTTAGATCATGTAACCCTTTCCTGACTACTCCTACTGAAAAGTCTCCAAATCCCAAGCTGACGTGCACAGACTTAGCAATTGGGGGACACTGATATCAGGACTTGCAAATAATCAAATGGGTTTGTTTTTTTGTTTTTATAAAAGTGTACATAATTCTAAGATCTTGGACTTTATTTTTGCAAAGAAAGAAAGCACCTATTTAATTTAACGGATATTTATACATTGTCAACTGTTTCTCAGTCGGATATTTTTCCTTGGATAAATATAATTAACTTTTTTTCACAGACTTTGCCCCAGTTGTGCAGACTTTGATAAATAATCCCCTATGTCAGGGGTGCGCAATCTTTCCTGCTGCGCCCCCCTGCCTACTTCCCTCCCTGCTCCCTCCCCCCTGCCTGCTTCCCTCCCTGCTCCCGCCCCCCCTCCCTTAACTTGTCTCCGACTCTAAGCGTCAAATGATGCCGCGTTGCCATGGCAAGGTAAGTGACGTTGCAGGGGCCTCACACGATGCCCCGGCATTAATTTAAATGCCTGGGGGGAAGAGCGCGTGGCCGCTGCAACCGCCCGCGCCCCCCCTGTATAATCTTGCACCCCCTCTGGGGGGCACGCCCCTTTTTGTGCACCCCCTGCCCTATGTGACTTTACAAGACCCCAAATTAAAAATGCATCACTGAGCACCAACTAGGGTTGCCAGTGGCTTCTCAAAAAAATACTGGACCCAATGGTGTAAGGTGCGTCAGGTCACTATGTCCAGGGAGGTAATACGGACACATACATGTCCACTATTACAGTACCTCTCATTTTTTACTGGACAGAATGTCCAAATACAGGACAGTACAGTTCAATACTGGACACCTGGCAACCCTAGCACCAACATTGTCTTGGGCCCCTTCAACTGTGCATTGTGAACCACTGAAATACCTGTATGAGTTTTCATAGAAATAAAATATACACAACTTTTCTGACAATACACAGGCTTTACCAGAAGCCGCATGTCGTTTTAAGAATAGCAGTGTAGTAGATAGTGTTTAGAGTGTTACTACTACAATGAATTTTACCAGATAAAATAGGCAAAAAGTATGCCATGTGCCGATAAAGTAATGAATCCCAAGTTAATCGTGTCAGGGGCAGATCTTATAATGGATTAATGCAATACTGATGATCTGTACTGCCAGCCAAAAACTTTAAAGGCAACATAAATGGATGTTGCCAACACAGCTTAAAAATGTGTATCAAAGACAATATACTGCCAGCTGGCAAGCGGGTAACTCCACAGCATGGTGCCAGAAACATTCACCTTGTGCCATGAAAGTTCTAATTGGGGAACTAGGTTTTTTGTGTCAATAAATCACACACAGTAAGTGCATCACTGTGTGTATTTCCCAGCAACTTTTCTGCTGTCCAAGAAACTTGTCACAAAGAAGTTGTCTAATTGTCCATATTTGTGTAACACACATTACTGACATAAGTAGATAGATTGGAACAGTATTTTGCTTTCTAATACGCATTTTTTTTCTTAATGTGCTAACCCCCCCGTATATTATGTAAGATTAGAGAGAGGACAAAAAACAGTTTGTTTAGTTTCCCGTGTATCTAGTTTGCCTTCTTTGTTCATTTTAATGGTTTTGCAAAAGATTAGATCCTCCTATTTCTTCAACTAATCACCAATTATCATTTTCTTGTTGGGCAATGTAGTGTAGTTGCTTTAGTTTGTGCAATTGAAATGTTACTTTCATTCTTTTGCAGTTGCAATATGATTCATACAAATGATGTTATGCTGTACATTCAGTCGAAGGATATATGACACTGGGCCTCAATAAATACATGCTAAATTATGTGGTTGAGGGCTATGCTAGTTTTAAGGTGAACTGACCACTAATTCCTCAAACTCCATCATTTATCCATCCTGATGCCTAAATGTTTGAATAAGAAGGTTAGTTTCAAGTTTCTGCCTTGTTCATGGCTGATTTTTGAGTTAACACCCACAAGTTTATCCTTGATTTTGGTCTTGTTCACGCTGATTTTTCAGTTACTGTATCTTCCAAATTGCCACAGCCAACCCACTCATTATGACGGTCAAGACTCATGGACACAAATGAGGGTTTTGGAAAAAAACATCAATACCATGTTAATATAGTACAAAAGCGCAATGCTACATCTAATGTGACAAAATATATAGTAAATATTATATAGTTAAATTCTTCAATAATAATATTCTCATGAGTAAGGGTCATTTAGTTAAACCCTTTGGCCAAAGCATTGCAGGCCGTGTCAAGGCATAACCAAATTTGCAGGTCCTAACACTAACTGTGACATTTTCTTTTACCTCTGTAGGAGGGAGAATAACCGCAGAGGGTCTGTCCATAAAGCAAAATGAAAAAAACTATTAGTTTAAAAAGTGGGGAGGGGTAAGCTATTACTAATATAGTAATTCGGACTTAAATGAATTTAAATGATTAGAGGTTCTCTGAGCTGTTACAGTAGTTTACTTATTTCCTAGCTCCATCCATGGATGTGACCCTTTGCTAGTAGAGTATTTCTATGTCTGATGGAACTAGTATACCCGAGCTTGTAGGTAATGTTTTTTCTCTCTTTTTGAAAATTAAGCGAGATAGGATGTCTGTAATTTGTTTTGCTTGCAGGGTAAGATACAGGTAGAAGCTAGTTTTGTCATTTATAAGCTACAGGTAGACCTTGGTGAATACTGGTTAAGTGCTACACCTATGTGGTATAACCTTCTGCAGTCTCCTATCTTTAAGGGTAAAATGCACTGATGCCAAAAGACATACAGTACCTTCTAACGAAGACATTCATGTCCTGTTAAGAATACCTATAAAGAAATAACGTGTGTATTTGTATGCACTATTAACATTCACCAGTTAATCTTAAACAGGCATGAAATACACGTTTTGGTCGCATTTTTAACCCTTTGGGGGCCCTTTTAGAAATAGCTACTAGATCAAGAGGGCTGGCATGCCAGTGGCCCGATGATGTAGTGACTATGCCATGCTACGGAATTTGGAATACCAATGCCATGCTCCTATAGGGAGATAGTGAGTGTTGAACCTGAACTGAACAGAAAAGTAGGACCCTCTATCACTGCTGTGACATCACAATTATGTGAGGAGTGATCACATGATCACAACCCCCCCAGCACTCAAAGGGTTAACGCATTGGGTAGATTGGAGCATGGGAGCAAGAATACCAATGTGCTAGCGGGAGTTCAATATTTATCGCTGAGCTAGTTGTAAAAGCTATTAGAAGAATATTATGAAATTGATGGAGCTTGGTTACCCTCTAATGTAAGAATATTAAAAGAAAGGACTAATTGAAGAGCCTGATAGTAACATATGTACCATAAACGAATATTACGTAATCTGATTTGAGAATGTCCAAACAAAGTCATTAGTATTTTTGTTCCATGTTTTTATATTAGCCCTTTTAATAATGAATATACCTAATCGACAGGAACTCAGGAACCACCTGTTGGCAGCTGAAAAATTACAATCTGAAACAAAAAAGAAGTGGCAACATCATTATTCTCCATTGTTCTAACTCATTGTTCTACTTTTTTTATCCTGCTGTTTCAGTGGGTGTTCAATTTGGAAGATTAGCGATTTTATTCTATATAGCTTGTCCCACATACCCTGAAAATTAGGAAAAATTGCCTATGTATATTAACAATAGGAAATACACTGTTAATTGCATATAGTCACAGATAATAGTGCAGTCTCCATTATTTCATGATACATAAAGCAATAGGTGTCATTTAAAGATCTGTGTATTGTTACAGTGCCAAGAAAGGGCTTTGTGCTAATTTTTACCCTACAATAGCGTGACCGAACAGTATTAAAAACGACTGTTTTATTGTCAATTGAATACAAACTCACAAATACTTAGTGGGTGGTAAAATAAGACTGTTGTGTAGCAGTTTGAGCCATCACTGTTGCTTCATACAGGTGCTAAATATGAGCTAAGCCGATCTCAGAGGAATAGTAGGGATCTGTCAAGCTATTATACAGTGGAGGCTTTTCATCAGCACACATTTAAACTGAATGGCTGAAAGTATGTATTACTGATCTGACTGCAGCATACTCTTCATGTAGCAGTGGGGATTAACAAGACGGTAACATGCTTTGCAACACTTTCCTGCACTAGCACGTCCACACAAACAGTGAAATGGTCCTGGAAACTCATGGACTCTGCCTTGCAGAACAGATGGCTTTGATTACAACCGAGAGGCAATTGAAATTTTCACTTACAGTTGTCTTTATTTTTCAAGCAGAAAGCAAATGTGTTCTAGACCACATTTGCTGTTTCAAACAGATTTTAGATCTAATTTGAGTTTAAAGAAAACTTGTCATGCAGTCACTTGTACAGTGTAAGTCATCGTAAAAGATACATAACTAAGAAGATGTGGTTATAATGCTAAAGCAGCAGTGCCACCTCCTAAAAGATATTTAGTATAAGAGGCTATGTATTGAAATTATTTTGTAATTGATTGGTACTTCTTCTAGAAAAACATGCATCTCTCTTTCTTCACCTACAGCAGTGATATCAAGGGGTTTGACAAGGTACAAGAAGATGCATATTTCAGAGAGGTGCTACAATAAGAAGTCATTCACTGAAGCTGGAGGGTGGGAGGCCTAGGTGAAATGCAAAGATGTACAGTACTTATTCACCGTTAGGGTAGTGGATTAGGGGATTAACCTCCCAACAGAAGTGGTTGTGACTAATACAGTAAATGCATGGGATGTACAGTATGAAAGGAAGCCAAGGATGAAATATGAGGTCTGAGATGTCACAGCAGATGAATGGACAACCAAGGACCAAGGGCAGAGTGCTTCTTCTTATCTGCAAACACATTCTATATTTCTGTTTGCTTAAAGTAGCAGTCAAAGCTGCCGTTTATTTATTTTTTATTTTCCCCTTGAATATGTGCATCAATACAATCCACACAATCATAAGTAATTAGCTAAGTTGCAGATCAATCTGTTCTTCTGTGATCGATCGGCGAAGATTTGGCTCGGGGGTTCACTAAATGGCTGTAAGTGCAGCAGAAGAGGAACAAAGATGCAAAGTTCTTTGGGGGAAATCATGTGACCAGGCAGTCACTGGATACAATTGGTGCACTGCAAGAGAGGCAGGGCTCAAAAAGGTTTGTCAGAGCCTGTTTCAGAAGAGGAAAGGGATGTGACTTTGTAACACAAAATGCTTGTTACATTATAATAAACAAAAATCAACTCTGAATGACTTTTTAATGTAACGCTACAAATATTTTCTCATAGTACAGAACTGATTTATTTAAAAAAACACACATGTAGGATATTACGTGGTTTGCAGCTTTAAGCTCAGTCTTCAAAGGGCAGGGTTTCAATACAAATCAAATAACCTTTATTGGCATCACACTAAAACATGTCAGTATTGCCAAAGCCTGTGGAAGGTGCTGATATAGTATGCAGCCAGTTCTGCTGTGGTTTCATCCCAGGAGGATGGATATTTTTGGGTTCTCTTCTGTATTATTAAAGTTCTGATAAGAGCTGTGTTTCCCAGATGGACACTCCTCACTTCAGAGTATTGTGTGCTGCACAGAAGGAAGTGTGTTTCATCTTCTACCTCTCCTAGCTCACATCGCTGGCACCGTCTCATCTCCCGGGGCTTCCAGTTTTGTCTGTGTCTGCCGGTTTCTATTTCCAGGCTGTGGGCGCTCATTCTGTACTGGCCCAAGGTCTGTCTCTGCTTTGGGTGATTTACCTTCAGTAGGTAGGGTGCCAGAGTGTATTCTCTCTGTAGGCTGTGATAGGTCTCCACTTTCTTTGAGCTCTGGATATAATTTTTCCACATTGTTACATACTGTTCCTTCATTTCGCTGGTGCTTGAGTTAGTTATTAATGCCTACTTAACCAATTAACCTAGCCTTAATTAGTATCCCTATGACAATATTGGGATGTTGGTAGGCCTCAAGGAATGCATTTGAGCATCTCTTAGTTCAAAACAGGATTTATGCCAAAAACGAGATGTTTTTATGAATAAGTATTTGTGAGGAGTCTCTACATACCTCTCTGATATTTGTAGTGGTACAACAGACACGTAACTCACAGGATGGCTCCCTTCTGATAACAGAAAATATTTCACTTATTATGTCTGCACAGTCACACAGATATAGTTATGAATGTACAGTCAGGGCTGCTGACACGGGGGGACAGTCGGTATTGCAATCCCAGGCCTGGTGGGTTTAGGTGCCTGGGGTCCCTGCAGAAACATAAATTCCCTGCAGGAGGCTCCTGGAGATTTAGGAAGTGTTACGCCGATGCTCGCCACAAACCGGGACCGGACCGCGGGGCTGAGGTGGGGTTATATAATCACCGACCTTAGTCCACGCAGACTGATCCGGAGTGCGCAGTTCATAGTCGTACATCGCAGGGTCAGGATTGGAGAAGGCAGCATCGTCGTTAATGAAGCAGGAGTTCGGCAAAAGGAAGTCAGGAGTTCCCCGCTTCAGCTTAGGAGCGTGAGCGCGGGGGTGGCTTCTGCGCAAGGAGCGGCCTCGGCCCATGACGCCGATCTCAGCAGGAGGAGACAGCAGGCTGGCCGAAGTTCACCGCAGGGCAGCGTCGGGAAGAACCAACGCTTCAGCGCAGAAGTCCAAGGCAGGCCACTGCAAGAGGATCGCAGCAGGCCGCAGGAAAGGAAGGGTAGCCACTGCTAGGAGGGAATGCAGCAGGTACCGGTGCTGGCAACAACGCTTCAGCACAGACGTCCAGGACAGGCCACTGCAGGGGGATAGCAGCAGGCTGCAGGAACAGAAAGGGTAGCCACTGCTAGGAGGGAATGCAGCAGGTACCAGTGCTGGCATCAACGCTTCAGCACAGACGTCCAGGACAGGCCACTGCAAGGAGATAGCAGCAGGCCGCAGGAGAGGAAGGGTAGCCACTGCTAGGAGGGAATGCAGCAGGTACCAGTGCTGGCAACAACGCTTCAGCACGGACGTCCAGGAACAGGCCTCTGGATACTCAGGAACTTGGAAGGTAAGAACACTAGGAGAGAGGCCTGGGGCGGTTTGTGGCAGAGACAGTAACGTCCAGGTAGGAATAGTTATGCTCGGCGCTGGTTCAGTGCTAACGCCTAGAATATAAAGGGCGGAGATCCAATCACAGGAGGAGGGTGTGTGAGTATTCCTCCAATGATGTAGCACAGGGCAGAAGCTGCAATGAGAGGCAGCACATGTGCCTTTGATTGCCAGGGGAAGCTTGCAACTGCATGATTCTGCAAGGCTATCGTCAAAGCCAGTAGTGGATTCCTTACAGGAAGCAGGCAAAGGAAAAGTCCTTCCTCTGTGCTGAGCCTCAGTCAGTGGGCGGAGCCTGGAGGAGAGCAGCCTGGGGCTGAAGCTGCAGCATGTGGACATTGGCTGAGAAAGATTCGCGGGAAAGAATAAAGACTAAATTTAAAGGGACTAAAGGTAAGAAGACATAAAGGAAGGTGGAGAGCAAGAGAAAAAACGAAATAAAGAAGAACAAAAATACATGAGTGGGAAAAGACATGAAGGGGAAAGAGTGGGAAAGGGAAAGGTATGGCGGGGAGAGAATAAATCAGATTGTTAAAGAAGATAAAGACATGAAGAGGAAAATCAGAAATAAACATGGGGAGGAGAGAGAAACGTGGAGGAGAGAGAGAAATGTGGAGGAGAGAAATGTGGGGAGGAGAGAAAGATAAACGTGGGGAGGAGAGAGAGAGAGAAACGTGGAAGGAGAGAGAAGCGTGGGAGGAGAGAGAAACGTGGAGGAGAGAGAAACGTGGAGGAGAGAGAGAAACATGGGAGGAGAGAGAAACGTGGAAGGAGAGAGAAACGTGGGAGGAGAGAGAAACATGGAGAAGAGAGAGAGAAACGTGGAGGAGAGAGAAACATGGGAGGAGAGAGAAACGTGGAAGGAGAGAGAAACGTGGAAGGAGAGAGAAACGTGGAAGGAGAGAGAACGTGGGAGGAGAGGGAAACGTGGAGGAGAGAGAGAGAAACGTGGAGGAGAGAGAGAGAGAGAAACGTGGGAGGAGAGAGAAAGAAACGTGGGAGGAGAGAGAAACGTGGGGAAGAGAGAGAGAAACGTGGGAGGAGAGAGAAAGAAACGTGGGAGGAGAGAGAAACATGGGGAAGAGAGAGAGAAACGTGGGAGGAGAGAGAAGAAACGTGGGAGGAGAGAGAAACGTGGGGAAGAGAGAGAGAAGCGTGGGAGGAGAGAGAAAGAAACGTAGAGGATTAAAGCAGCTGTACACAAACGCTGTGCATTATGGCCAAACATACAAACTATACATTTGCCCTTTTTTTTCCTTGCAAGAAGTCTTGTGGTTTGTTCAGATGCAACTTTGCAAACCTAAGCCGTGCTGCCATGTTCTTTTTAAAGAGAAGAGGCTTTCTCCTGGCAAACCTTCCAAACAAACCATACATGTTCAGACTTTTTCTAATTGTACTGTCATGAACTTTAACATTTAACATGCTAACTGAGGTCTGACCTTGGGATGAATTTGCTGGGATGTCCAATCCTGGGAAGATTAGCAATTGTCTTGAATGTTTTCCACTTTTGAATAATATTTCTCACTGTAGAATGATGGACTTTAAATTGTTTGGAAATGGCCTTATAACCCTTCCCAGTTTGATGGGCAGCAACCATTACTCCTCTAAGATCATTGCGATATTTTTCCCTACTTGGCATTGTGTTGACATACTCCTTAATTCTCCAGACCAGCAAACTGCTAAAACTTCGGCTTTTATAGAGGTGGTCACACTTGCTGATGATCAATTAATCAAGGGCATTTGATTACCAGCACCCGTCTGCTACTTAGCATCTTAATTCCTATGGAAGCAGTAAGGGTGTACTTAGTTTTTCACACATAGCTTCTCCATTTTGGCTTTATTTTTGTTAAATAAATCATGAAACGGTGTAATATGTCATGTGTTGTTGTTCATCTGAGGTTGTATTTACCTAATTTTAAGACCTGCTAAGGAACAGATGATTGTTATTATATCCTGATATGTAAAACCATAGAATTCAGAGAGGGTGTACTTTCTTTTTCACATGACTGTGTGTGTATATATATATATATATATATATACAGTGCTTGACAAATCACCCAAAAATCTACTCGCCGAACCAAAAAATCTACTCGCCACCTAGTCCCGCCTCTAATCCCGCCCCCAACCCCGCCTCTAATCCCGCCCCCAGTCCCTCATTTAAAAAAAAACAAATTCCTAGTAAGAACATTCGTTTTTGACATTAGTTTATTTATTGTATTACATTATACTACAATTAGTCGTGTGTGTGTGTGTGTGTGTGTGTGTGTGTGTGTGTGTGTGTGTGTGTATAAATGTCGAATCTAGAAAAAAAAGCCAGAATATTTAAAGCAGCAATCCCGCCTGGGATCTTACCTGATCCGCAGTCCCTCAATGTCCAGGTACCCTCATTCCCGCAATGTTATACATTGGAGGGGATGTGTTCCCTACCTGTCTTCTGGGTTAGGGGGGGGGGGGTTCCGATGTCTTCAGTGTGAAGCTTGAGTCAGATCTGGAAGTAAGCAGTATAGGTTATTTCAGTGTAGTATAGAGCAGTTAAGATATATAGGGTAAATAAGATATCCAGATCCCGAGTGTGAGAGAGTGTGGGGGAGAGAGAGAGAGTGTGGGGGAGAGAGAGAGAGTGTGGGGGAGAGAGAGAGAGTGTGGGGGAGAGAGAGAGAGAGTGGGAGAGAGTGGGAGAGAGTGAGAGAGAGTGAGAGAGAGTGAGAGAGAGGGTGGGAGAGAGGGTGGGAGAGAAGGTGGGAGAGAAGGTGGGAGAGAGAGAGGGTGGGAGAGAGAGAGAGAGGGTGGGAGAGAGAGAGAGAGGGTGGGAGAGAGAGAGAGAGGGTGGGAGAGAGAGGGTGGGAGAGAGAGGGTGGGAGAGAGAGAGAGAGGGTGGGGGGGGGAGAGAGAGAGAGGGTGGGGGGGGGGAGAGAGAGAGGGTGGGAGAGAGAGAGAGAGGGTGGGAGAGAGAGAGAGAGAGAGAGGGTGGGAGAGAGAGAGAGAGAGAGAGGGTGGGAGAGAGAGAGAGGGGGTGGGAGAGAGAGAGAGGGTGGGAGAGAGAGAGACAGAGAGGGTGGGAGAGAGAGGGAGAGAGAGAGAGAGGGTGGGAGAGAGAGAGAGAGGGTGGGAGAGAGAGAGAGAGAGAGAGGGTGGGAGAGAGAGAGAGAGAGAGAGAGAGAGAGAGAGAGAGGGTGGGAGAGAGAAAGAGAGGGTGGGAGAGAGAGACAGAGAGAGAGACAGAGAGAGAGACAGATAGAGAGACAGAGACGGATAGAGAGAGACAGAGAGACGGATAAAGAGAGACAGAGAGACGGATAGAGAGAGACAGAGAGACGGATAGAGAGAGAATAAGGCTGGGGCCATAGAGGGGTGAGCAGTTCGGAACCGCGCTGACGCTGAGGCTCGCCTGCTGAAATCTGCGCGATTTTATGCCCATGCAGGCGAGCCAGCGGGCGCGATCGGGAGACGGGGGGAGACGGGGCAGTGACGTCGCTGGGCCAATCCCCCGCGACGCACCGACGTCAACGTCATGGCGCCGTGACGTTGACGCTGCTCCGCGCTGATTGGATGTTTTCAGCCGACAGTGCTCTGAAAAACAGTTTTGCTGTCGACTGAAAAATCCAGCGCCTCAGCACGCCTGCGGATGCTCGCGTGAGCCCCCTCTCAAGGCATCCTCATTGAGGATGCAGGGGCTCAGCACGGAGCGTCCGCACGGCTCAGCGCGGCCTGTCCTTCTATGGACTCGGCTAGAGAGCCAGAGAGAGAGAGACACAGAAAAAGAGAGAGACACAGAAAAAGAGAGAGACACAGAAAAAGAGAGAGACACAGAAAAAGAGAGAGACACAGAAAAAGAGAGACACACAGAAAAAGAGAGACACACAGAAAAAGAGAGACACACAGAAAAAGAGAGAGAGAGAGTGCGAGGGCGAGAATGCGAGGGCGACACAGGGAGAAGGCGAGGGCGACACAGGGAGAAGGCGAGGGCGACACAGGGAGAGGGTGACACTCACAGACACCCACACTCACAGACACGCAGAGACACACACGCAGAGACACACTCACGCAGAGACACACTCACGCAGACACACACTCACGCAGACACACTCACGCAGACACACACTCACGCAGACACACTCACGCAGAGACACACAGAGACACTCAGAGACACACACTCACTCAGGCACACACACAGGCACACTCAGACACACTCACACAGAGACACACATGCAGAGACAAACATGCAGAGACACACACGCAAAGACACACTCACTCAGACACACTCACTCAGACACACTCACTCAGAGACACACTCACTCAGAACACTCAGAGACACACACTCGCTCTGACACACACAGACACACACACAGACACACACACACAGACACACTCACTCACAGACACACTCACTCAGACACTCACTCACAGACACTCACTCACAGACACTCACTCTGTCACTCACACACACACACTCACCGGGTCGCACGCGGCAGCAGGCCCCTCCGCACGGCAGCAGGCCCCTCCTTAAGGCAGCAGGCCCCTCCGCACGGCAGCAGGCCCCTCCCCCCCGAAGCACGCTCCCCGAACACCAAGCGGGGATCGGGGGCAGGTGATTAGGGGGAGATCATGCGCAGGAGGCGCGCACGGGGGAAGCTGGGTTGGCGCTTCCCCCTCCGTCCCACGTGGGTTGCGCGTGGGGCTTGCTTTGGGCTTCCCCCTCCGTCCCACGTAGGGAGCGGAGGAGGGAGGGAGCGGAGGGGGCTAGATTGCGCGTGGCGCTTGTTTTGGGCTTCCCCCTCCGTCCCACGTGGGGAGCGGGGGATTCTGGGTTGCTGGGGGGGGCAGGCAGCGGGCCCACAGGCAGCACAGAGGGCCCACAGGCAGCACAGAGGGCAGGACACCCTGCTTGCCCTGTGCATGCGCGCCGGGACCAAGGAAATCGCCGCCATTTTTTTTTTAACTTTTTTTTAAAATGTAATGAACAGGCACCCGGCCGGGCTCCCCCTGACTCACGGGAGGAGATCAAGAGGGGGAGGAGATCAGGGGAAGGGACTCTTCCCCGCGTTAACCCAATCAGGGAGGGAGATTATTTATTTATTAAAAAAAAAAAAAAAAAAAAATTGGCAGGAGCAGGGGAATTCACGCACGGGTCGCCAGCGGCCTAAATCCACTCGCAATGGGCGAGTGGTTATCATTATTTGTCGAGCACTGTATATATATATATATATATATATATAAAAACAAAAAATGTAGCGCCAAAAAACAGTATTGTGATAAATAGTGAAAATAATTAAACTATAGTTCCATCAATAGATGATTCGTGTATAATGTGTGAATATTAAAAGAAAAATATATATATCTCTTTAAATAGTATAACCTATTAAATTATATTAAACACAACCAATATCAATATAATAACATTGCATAAACGTGCTGAAAAAAGAAACAAAAACAATAAATAAAAAAGTCCAACCAGTCCATCAATAATTAGTCCATAATGATAGGTATTCAATGTAGATAAAGGGGTCTTGGGCTGCTCTCACACGGGGTAAACCAACTCCACAGATATCTAGAAACAGAAAAAGAGAGAGAGCGCACGCCCCATAGCATAATACTGCATAAAATTTATTAAAAATGAAGGAAGGGAATGGGGGGTGGGGGGGGGGGGGTTAGGAATCGCACTCACAAGATAAAAATATATAAAAGGCAGTTTGTGAATAAATCACCACCATCCGGTTCTGGATACTGGAACACGTCTCCGTGGACTCCTTCAGGACTGCCAGACACGATTATCAGGAACCAGGTGTACAGGGCTCCGTTCGCTATCTGTGTAATGTCCAGATCCCAGCTCTCGCTTTCAATGGCCGCCGATGGTATTCCCGCGCTTAGTGTGGGCTCCAGCGTCGTCGTGACGTAATCGCGCTCTCAGTTCCCTGACGCGTTTCGTCACCTGACGGGCGACTTTCTCAAAGGGCTGATGCTGAATGGAATCAAGTCCTGCCCTCTTATAGCTAGTCCGTTGCCAGGCAACCCGTGATCGGGTGATTGAATAAACCTGTATTGTGCTAAGGTGGCTGATGTTTGTTAAAAATGCTAATCAATGGAAACTCACTATAAAAGGACTATTTGGGACTGTTACACTTAGGGAAAAAGAACAAGAAATAAATATATAATTGAAATATCTCAAGGATAATAGTATTGGAACAAAATGGATAAAGTAAAATTTAAAATAAGGTTCAAATATTCATAAATCATCACTTCATATATATTCATAATTCATTGTATTGCAATGTATGATTTCAAGCACTTTTTAATGATTCCCCAGTAGGAAAACCAGCATGATAATTTAGTTATATGAGATTTAAATGAACTCTCAATAGGTGTAAATAGTTATATCATACATTGCACTACATGGTAACCATATTGAAACAATAGAACATTGATTTGAACAATAATTTCAGATACAAGATAACAGATCTCAATGATAAAATAGAGTAATATTACCCATAAATTCCAATTCCATATCAATATCATATATATAGAAAGGTTTAGGACCTATTGTCAATATGAAACAAAACTATAAACCGAGACAAGGGTGTCTGCAAATAAAATAAAATAAATTCCCATATGGGGTAATAAAATATACATGTATATCCCTATTGATCTCTAATGATACTACAAATATATACAGACTAAATATGTTACTGGGAGGCCTAATAGATTACACATCATACCTCAAATGTTATATAACATAAAAATTAAATTAATTTATTTCCACAGAGACAAGAAAAAGATAATCCTTCAAAAGATAATCCTTCAATTGTTTATACACATGTACAAATACATTGTGTTGAGAGAGAAAAGAAGAGAGGAAGAGCAAGGTATTGATTATTTTGAATAAAGTGATTTATATTAGTGGCTAATATTAAACTCATTTAATTATCTAAAAAACCTTTAATAAAAATAAAACTAAAAATTTGGTAAAAACCACTGGGGATGCAGTAGGAGGATGGGATGGGGACGGGGTATGGGAATGATGGGATGGGGAGGGATATCATATGAGGGATAGGGAATGGATAAATGGACGGGGAAGGGGAGGGAGGGGGGATAAAGGGGAGGAGGAAAGGAGGGGAGGAGAGGGGAGGGGGGGGGGGGGAAAGAAGGGGGAAGGTGGATAGGAAAAAGAGGATAGGAAGGGTGGGAAGGGAAATGGAAAACTACTGTATTGAGGGAGTGTGGGAAAAAGAGGACTGCAGTACATGTGTATGAGTATGACTATTGAAGGATTATCTTTTTCTTGTCTCTGTGGAAATAAATTAATTTAATTTTTATGTTATATA
This sequence comes from Ascaphus truei, assembly GCF_040206685.1. Lineage (NCBI taxonomy): Eukaryota > Metazoa > Chordata > Amphibia > Anura > Ascaphidae > Ascaphus > Ascaphus truei. Next base: position 86,811,618 of record NC_134490.1, read on the forward strand.
ACATTTGAGGTATGATTTGTAATCTATTAGGCCTCCCAGTAACATATTTAGTCTGTATATATTTGTAGTATCATTAGAGACCAATAGGGATATACATGTATATTTTATTACCCCATATGGGAATTTATTTTATTTTATTTGCAGACACCCTTGTCTCGGTTTATAGTTTTGTTTCATATTGACAATAGGTCCTAAACCTTTCTATATATATGATATTGATATGGAATTGGAATTTATGGGTAATATTACTCTATTTTATCATTGAGATCTGTTATCTTGTATCTGAAATTATTGTTCAAATCAATGTTCTATTGTTTCAATATGGTCACCATGTAGTGCAATGTATGATATAACTATTTACACCTATTGAGAGTTCATTTAAATCTCATATAACTAAATTATATATATATATCATATGGTATAGACTGCCACTAAATCCCCCATAAATACATACAGACATACATGCACAATATAAAAAGTCCTAGCACCGATCTATTTTTCTCACTAGCTATTAACCCTCTGACCATAGCCTCCCTTCTCCTGCTGGCCCATATTTTGTACAGTTAATAAGCTGTAAGCTGCTGCTTTAAAATGATTTATAAAATCCCTACAGTATCATGTTGCTTAGTGGAATCCCCTGCCCATTTTCTGTTCCTGCGGCGAGCTTTCAGCTGATACATTGCTGATGGAGATAAGCCAGGGGGTAATCTCTTCTCAGATATGAACAGTTAGTACATACAGTATAATATAAGTACGCACAAGTTTACTCTGTAAATGACTTTTACAATTTGTTGACAGTTTTTGTCAAATATATAGTCGTGCCATGTTGTGTTAAAACAGTTATCAAGCTTCTTTTACCCCCTACTCAGAAACATCAGTTGTCATAGCGATTGTTTAATATAAATTGTTCTTTGAAATATGTGAAATGGCTCAGGAAAACAACTGCGGTCTTTCTTATAGGGCACTACTGTATGCTGCATGGCATCAAAACTTCACCTCCCATGTCTTATCTTTCATTCCAGTAGCTCTGACTGCTGTCTGAGTGTGACCAGGTCAAACTCGGCTTTAATTCATGAAACAGAGCTACAGCGCCTTGAAGATTAAATAAATGAAGTCTAACACATGAGGATTTGTTTTTACTCGCAGTTACCTATTTGAATAAACTAAAGTGTCACTTGAATCTTATATTAGGGAGGCAAAAAAAAAGCATTTTTGTGCAAAGCATTGCGTATTCCTTGGCTTTAGCAGCTAAAAGAGAGACTATGACAAAGGTGTTGAATAGATTTGAAAATTGAAACAAATGTAGATTTTTTAGCTGCTAATTGTAAGATAATGGAATGTGCAATTCCAGCGCTCCTCACAAAATCGCTTGCAATTTACACGTGAACTTTCCACATACTGTATAGAACAGGGGTGCGCAAACTTTTCAGCCTGCGCCCCCCTGGCTGCTCTCCCCCCTGGTCGCTCGCCCCTCCTTACCTTGTCTCTGGTGTGAAGTCACGTTGCCATGTCAACGTGACGTCACTTGACCCTACGGCATAATTTGATGCCGTGTTGACGCGTCGCCGAAGGGAAGGGAAGTTGGAGAGGCCACGCGCGATCCTCGGCATTTAATTTAAATGCTTTGGGGAAGAGCACAGGGTCTCTGAAACCGCCACGCCCCCGCTGGAAAATCTTGTGCCCCCACTGAGAGGCGGGCCCCCCAGTTTGCGCACCCCTGATTTAGAACCTAAATCTGTGTAACAAAGGAGTAATTTAGTTGCATCTTTTGATCAAAACATGATTCAAGCCGCCAACCCAAATGGAACAAGCTGATTGATTGGGGAGGGGGAGGGTCATGTGACTGCTTTTATCTGTATAATACCAACACCGTTCCTGCATCTTTGCAGGAACTGCATTAGGCATTAGACAGTGAGGCATTTAAAGTGAGGTTTTTAAGTGATAAATACAGTTAGACTACAGTTTGACTAGAGGTGACTGGGGACTGGATCTACTGCACACTCTTTTACTCAAGACAACAAACGGTAAGCTATTCAGATCACACTATGATCCCAAGCTTGCTAACCTGCCTATTTCAACCCCCCACCCCTTTACAACTTATTTACTGCAGTCTCTCCCAAAACTGACTGCACAATACACTGAAACCCTGAACTGACTCTAGCATTGCAATACAGCTAAACATTTGACAAGGAACAGCCACACACCTGCTGTTAGTCTGCTCACACTCACTCTGCTCACAACAGCTCCTTGCAGCACTGCCTACCTCTGGCATCATGAACCTGCTATGTATTTTAATTTTTTTCTTTCTCCTGGTCTCATGGAGATGTTACTCCCTCTATCCACTACAAACTCCTCCATCCTGGCCCACACCCAACATCACCATACACCCTGGACTACTCAAAAGCCTTGCACTATCTACTGAATGTTGGTGGAGAACTCTAAAAACCAGCACACCAACCACCTCTCACTCAAATGGCAAACATCACAAATCTACAACTTGCAAACAACTACCCAAATTTCTACTCATACTATTACTCTCTTTAGCAGGTGATATTGAAACTAACCCAGGTCCTCCCATTTCAGCTCTGTCCCATGCCCCTGAGAATTCCACCTTTAAATTCCAAAAAGGGCTATCTGTCGCCCATATAAACATCCGGAGCCTGCTGCCCAAACTGGACGAACTAAGGGCATGGTGCCTTATGCATAAACCCAAAGCCATCGTTCTTACAGAAACATGGCTATCCCCTAAAACCCCTGATGCAAATATCGCCATTCAGGGATACTCCATTTTTAGGAGAGATAGGTCAAAGAGAGGAGGAGGGGTGTTATTTTATATTGCAGACACCTTACAATTTACACTGTTAAATTGCCCACCAAGTCCACCCTCTTTTGAAACTCTAGTTGGCAAAATCTGCCTCCCCTTTTCTAAGCCCATCTTGCTTGCTGGCATCTACCGCCCCCCTAAAGCCCCTCTACAATCCTTGACTGATATCACCCAATTTCTTGGCTCCATTTCCTCTCTGAATGAGAAGAGTGAGCAGCTAGTTCTTGGAGATTTCAACTTCAATTGGCTAGACCCTAAAAACCACAAAATCCAGATACAACTCAAGTCACTTAACCTATCGCAACTCATTTCCCAACCCACACGGATAAACCTGAAATCGCATAACCATTCCTTGCTAGACTGGATTCTCTCCTCAAACCCCAGCAGAATCCAATCCTCTGGCATCCTTCCTGATATTTTCAGTGACCATGCAATAGTATACTGTGTAAGGAAAATTAAACGGCCCCATTCAAGCCCTAAAGTTCTCCTCACTAGAACATTTAAAAACTTTAACCCACAACAGTTTCTGGATGACCTTACCAACTGCCCATGGCACAGAATCGATTTAATTCCCGACCCCGATTCTGCACTCGACTATTTCCAATCCGAGTTCTTAAAACTCTGCGATACCCATGCTCCACTACGCAAAATAAGGGTACGGGGGGGGCCACCTTCCATGGGTTACATCTGACCTTATAGCACTCTACCAGTTCAGGGATGCCTTGTGGAAAAGCTACAAAGTAACTGGCACTACCAAGGATCTCAATCACTACAGATGCATGCGGAACATGTGCACAAGGCAAACAAGGCATGCAAAAGCACAATATTACGCTGACAATCTCCACCAAAATACATCAAACCCAGCTAACTTCTGGAAGGTTATCAACAATATATTCCAGCCTCCTAACCATCAACAACCAAGTAATATCACTAAGGGGGATATTACTCTGACAAACCCCACTGACATTGCAAATGCATTCAATGATTACTTTGTGGGATGTGCTACTAACTAATTAGCGAAACGCAGCACAAACCCCAAACATGAATATCATCCTGGGAGTATCCCTACATTCCCACCCCCTCCCAACACTGCCCACAATTTTTAATTTAGCCCAGTATCTGAAGAGGAGATTACACAAGCGCTCCTCAAACTAAAACTAAGCAGCCAATGTGGACCCGACTTACTACAATCTAGGTTCCTACGACTTGGTGCCCCAGCCATTGCCAAACCAATTGCGTCCATAGTCAACTCTATCCTGTCTGCAGGCCATATCGCTAAGACCTGGAAAACTGCCAGAGTTGTCCCAATCTTCAAAAGTGGGGACAAAAACACTGTCTCAAACTACAGGCCAATCTCACTTCTCCCAATTCTATCCAAAGTAATGGAAAAATGTGTCCACTCCCAATTAAGCGATTTCTACACCAAGACAAATTTCCCTAGCCAATTCCAGTCTGGGTTTCGTCCCAAACACTCCACCGTAACTACCCTGCTAAAAGTTTGCAATGAAATCCAGTGTGGAATGGAACGGGGACAACTCACTGGTGCAGTATTCCTAGATTTTGCAAAGGCTTTTGACACAGTTGATCATGTTATCCTGCTTAACAAACTCCAGAGCTCTGGAATAGGGAAACATGCTTTAAACTGGTTTCAGTCCTACCTATCAGGAAGATCCCAACATGTGTCCATCTCAGGCTCTAACTCCAACCCCCTGGATATCACCTGTGGTGTCCCGCAAGGCTCTGTTCTGGGGCCCCTACTCTTCTCAGTGTTCATTAATGATCTTCCCACAGCTTGTCAGGAAGCCTCAATACACATGTATGCAGATGACACAATCCTATATACACACAGCCATAGCCTCTCTGACCTTCAACACATACTTCAGTCTGACTTTTTGAGACTCGAAAACTGGATTTCCCAAAACAAACTGTTTTTAAACACTGACAAGACTGTAACAATGGTATTTGGGACCAAGACTAAATTTGTAAAGATTCCAGTGACTGAGCTCCTGATTAGAACCAACGCTAACACCACCCTAACACCTGTCACTAGTTTTAAATACCTGGGCTTATGGTTTGACTCCCACTTAACATTCGGGATGCACATTGATACCCTGACAACCAAGACCTATGCCAAACTAGGGGTACTTTACAGGAACAAATCCTCCCTAAGTCTCCTGGTCAGAAAGCGTATTGCACAGCAGATGCTAATGCCAATTATTGACTATGGAGACACAGTATATGGCTCGGCTCCTCAAACCCACCTTAGCAAACTTGACAGCCTCTACAATTCAATTTGTCGTTTTGTTCTCCAATGCAACTACAACACACATCACTGCGAAATGCTCAATGAACTAGATTGGTCATCACTAGAGTCTAGGCGCAAAGTTCACCTTTCCTGTCTCACCCTCAAATACTTTCTGGGCAAGCTACCCAGCTACCTGAACAAGCTCCTCACCCCTACCACTTGCAGCACCTATCACCTGAGATCAGACTCCAAAAGACTATTCATGGTCCCAAGGCTCAACAAAGTATCCGGACGTTCCTCCTTCTCCTTCCGTGCACCCCAAAACTGGAACAACCTACCAGAGACTCTCATATCCACCACCAGCTTAAGTTCTTTCAAATCTAAGGCTGTCACACATTTTAATCTGGTCTGTAATTGTTTCATACGCTCATAATATATATTTTCTTTAACTGTGCACGCAATGTCTTGTATATAATGTATACCCTGTTCATTTATGTAACTGTATTTGTAACCATGTATTATTTGTTTTACTCTGTGCCCAGGACATACTTGAAAACGAGAGGTAACTCTCAATGTATTACTTCCTGGTAAAATATTTTTATAAATAAATAAACCCCGTCACAGCTTCATCCGTGCAACCCTTTCAGGAAACTTTCACCAATTTCACTAAGCTTAGTCCATAGGACAGTGAGAAAGTGTATTCAGTGTAGGTACCGGCTGTATGGAGTTTAGCTTGAGGTGGTTAGCAGGCTTGAGTCATGTTTTGATCAAAAGATGACACTAAACAACTCCCTTGCTACAGTTCTAAATGTAAAAAGTTCACGAGTAAATTGCAAGCCATTGTGGGAATAGCGCTGACATGGAACTTCTGTTTTCCATAAATGTGAGGCCAACCTTTATACAGCTACATACTTCATAAATGGAAGAGTGCAGGTATTATGTAATTTCCATAATTATACAGAAAATAAAAATATCACTTGTGAGCACATTCACTTGTCTCAGACAGGTCTGTAACCCTGCCTTTCCCCATTATCTCTTAGCACACTGCAGCCAGGGATTCTGGGTAATGACATGCAAATGAGCACACAGTGTCACCTTTTGCTTCATATCCATTTTAACATGGACCCCTATAAACTTATGCCTGCCGTCAGGGCCGGACAGATTTCCCGGGGCCCAGGACTAGAGTTATGACCGGGGCTCCCTCTCCCCCGTCGGCAGTGTTGCGAACCTCCCCATTTCACACCTCGTGAACCGCCCCCATTTCACACTTCGCGAACCCTCCCTCATTTCACACCTTGCAAGCCCCCTCTATTTCTTGCCCTCTTCCCATTCTCTCCCCTCCGTCTCACCTCTCACTCTCTCCCCCCTCCATCAATTACCCCACTCTCACTCAATCCCTGCCCCCCGCCTCACAGGTATTTCTCTCCCCTGTGTCTCACTCTTACTCCCTCTTTTCCTCACTCACCCACTCTCTCCTCTCACTCTCTCCCTCCGTCAATTACCCCAGTCTCACTCAATCCCTGCCCCCCCCCGCCTCACAGGTATTTCTCTTCCCTGTGTCTCACTCTTACTCCCTCTTTTCCTCACTCACCCCCTCTCTCCTCTCACTCTCTCCCTCCGTCAATTACCCCAGTCTCACTCAATCCCCCTCCTCACACTCATTCCCTCGACCCTCACACAATTCCCCCCACAAAATATATACCAAAAAAAACTACCCCACTGCAAAAAACTTCCCACCCCCAAATACATCCCAAAAAATCCCCAACTGCCTTGACCCCCCGCAGCCACAGGGCCGGGGACACTTGTCCCGGCAGTCCCCCCCTGTTGGCGGCCCTGCCTGCCATGTTACACAGCTTTTCAACACAGCCTGGGTTAAGAAGTGCATTGGAACTTGGCCACTTCTGGACTTGCGGACATCCATTCCACCTGTACTAGCACCGTTCCTAAATTTAACCTGAGTGCTATATTAACCTATTTTTCTCTCTCCAGTTTTTAAAGACGTGCATAGCCAGTAAACCTTTTCCATAATTGTAAGATAAAAGGTTTTGCCGAAAAACATACAAACTTACAAAGCAATCCAGGTTAAAAAGTAGACTAAGAACTCAATAAATTCAGCGTAACAGATCCAAAGTTCATAGTTTTTTTTTATCAGATGTGACATCCAACACAGTTCAAGTTACTATAAAGGCAGCTTGCAAAGTTTAGTTTCTTCTCCAAGTAAAAAAATGTGAGCAAATGATTCCTTCGTGTGAAGCCTTCGTTCCTTCATTTTGAGCTGGGTGCTGCTATATTGTTACTGAATTTCCGTATGAGCAAGACATTTCTAAAAAGATCAAATTAGAAGAAACGCGCAGAAAGCATCTCATAATAGCGGGAATAAATACTGTATGCTTTATTTTACCGGGTGATCCACTAACATGTTACCACATAAAATGTCTCATATTTTAACACACACGTTCAATTTATCGGAAATAAGCATAGAAATGAATTAATAATGGCAGTTGACTCATTTTTATGCTATTACCTAAACTGCGATATCTGTAGATATTGGGCTAACCTCCAGAATTGAAGCATATTTTTTGTAGTGGGAGTTGTTAAATTAGTTGGTCTCTTCAACACTGAACACTGCTTATTAAGCTTATTATGCTCATATAATGGGAGTGCAGCTTTTCTTATTACTGTATCATTTTTCATATAAACCGTAGCAGCTATGTAGTGCACTATTGACATTGTCTTTCTACTTGTTCTGGAGTTATGTTTTAGTCTGCATCAGCGCAGATCTAGTTCCAACATCTGTAAAGGAAATGATAGCGAGAGTCATTACAGATCCTTTTCCTCAGTGAAAACAAATGGCTTTTCAACCAACACTAAAGTTGCTTTCAATCAATGTGAAAGGCCTGAACTCGAACGTTAAAAGAAGATTAGCATTGATAGATTTCAAAGGACAAGAACGAAACATAGTCTTCACGCAGGAGACTCACTTTATTAAGCAGAACCCCTCAAATACCTTCTGCAGATATTATCCTAAAGCATACTTCTCATCGTGTATTAGTAAACAAAGAGGGGTTGCCATTTTGATTAAGCACAATGTTCTTTTTTCAAGGAGATAGGTAAAGAAAGACACCGAAGGGAGATACATAATAATAAATGGTTCTTTGGCAGGGGTAGATGTTACTCTAGTTTAGGAGTCCCCAACGTTGTTGTGCCCAACGGCACACTTGAGCATTCAGGAGAGAGTGGTAGGCGGGAACCAATGCATGCACACATGCACACGCACACAATACACTTAACTTGGGAGAGGGCTCCAGTGCCGCGCCGGTCCCGCTCGGGGATGTGGAAGTTGGGTCCGACTTCTGGCGCGGACCAACACGCAGCAGCTGTCGGTGGCACTGTGGTCGCAGGCACCCACAAAAGGCCTGGCGGGCACCGCGTTGGGCACCCCTGCTCTACTTAATATTTATCCTCCCACCGAACGACAAATAGATTTACTGAAAGAATATTCCGCAAATCCCTTAGTCATTGGGGGAGATTTTAATATAATACCAAGCCCAGATTTAGACAAAACAAGTGCTCGACACCAAGCTCATTTTCACCCTATAATCAAGTCTGCTAAGACTTTTAGAAAACTCATGTTGGAATTTTCTTTGATATCTGGAGTCAAGGTGTCCTAGCCAGAGGGACTACACCTTTTACTCATCCCTACATTGCACATACTCCAGGATTGATGATATTTTTGTCAATCCAGCACTAATGTCAGCGATCATGGGAGCTGTGATAGGTCCAATTACATGGTTGGATCACGCTCCAATTCACACGTTAGTGAAAACCCAGTTGCTTCTTCCCAGACGATTCAATTGGCGTCCAAATTAGTCACTGTTAAACCACCTTGACGTTGATAGAAAGGTGAAGGACATCCTGATAGACCATTTCCAAATTAATCTGGGTAGTGTAGACGCCACTTCCTCATTATGGCAAGCACATAAGGCCTGCATTAGAGTCACTTTTATTTCGATAGCCTCATATAGGTAAAAAAACTCAAACTCCCGAACTGAAAAGGCCTTACCGAGGAAATGCCAAAATGTAACAATTACATAAGAATTCCCCCTCAAAAATTGATATAAGAAAATTAGTTTAACTGCGTAATGAGCACAGGAAGATCCAACTAGAAGAAAAAGCATTAAAATGGACCAAACATCTTCTTTTACGACAAAGGCAATAAAGCGGACAGATTTTTATCTAGTAAACTAAGAGGGATGCAATCTCTGTCATGTTTAAGCAAGAGCAGACATTGAGAAGCCTCACTGAAGCTTGAAAGATAGTAGTATATGAAGGTTTGTGATACCTGGGAAGTTATCAAGATGACAGAAAAAAGTACACGTATGTACAGTACTTAGAAAATAAATCCCTTAGTGGTGCACAACAACAAAAGTACAATATTGTTATGAATAAAATTCAAACTTTATTTCGCATAGTTAAAATAAAGGGGGAATACAGGACAAGCTAAAATACAGTAAATTTATAAAAAGTTGTACATTCCACCTATATGATACAAGATTTTATAACGATATTCACATTCAGAATACAAATGTGTGTGTATGTATATACAGCTCAACCCCGTTATAGCACAATTTGCTACATCGCGGATCCGCTTATAACGCGGTCTGAGTGGGGCTCCCGATTTATAAACATCTTCAAAAGTTTTTTTTTTTTTTATAATATTCAATCCAACTCTCTCCTCTTCCTGCTTCATCAGGCTCCATCCACGTGCACGGCTTTCAATTTGACTTTTGAGCGCAGTGGAGGGTCACATGACCCTTCTCTGACCAATAACAGCCCAACAGTGATTATATTTTACATAATACACATGCAGGAATCGAACCCATGACCCTTCATATGCTGGTAGCAGTTCTCTAGCTGCTACACCACAGGGTTGGAGTGATGAATCTGACTCTATAAACAAACTTAACATCTATTGGATTGCATTGTGCAGTAGATGTTAAGTGTGTTTAAAAGTCAAACTGAAAGATGCACATGTGGACCATGCCTGATGAAGCAGGGAGAGGAGAGAGCTGCAGATGCCGGGTAAGTCCTCGCTGATCGTGGCAGCCATTTCACAATCCCGGTTAAAACGCGATCCCGGTTATAACATAGTCTCATTATGTGGACCCCGAGCACTGCGTCATAACGGGGTTCAGCTGTACATAGATATATATAGTGCAGACTAAATGAGTACTTCAGTATTAGGTGATACCTTTTTTATTTGGACTAACAATTTATGTCATAGGACAAGCTTTTGAGACTTCTCCTCTCTTCCTCAGGTCAGAAATACTGATTAACAAAGGAATCTATGGCTAAAACAGTGTTTGGGAGAGCAGGGAAAAAAACAAATAAAACAACAGATTGCATTGGGTTTTTTCTAACAATTTTTGGCAAGTGTAGATACTTGTACCGTATTTCTTGATATTGCCGTTTGTCTGCGTGTGTACCCCTGATCCTTTTGTTACAGCTTGATAGTATTGATGGCCACATAGAAGGTTTAGCCCCAGATACAAAATTAAGCTCCAAAGGGATTTACAATCCTCTGCTGATTGCTAAACCTTTATGCAGATACTATTTCAAATTGGACAACTTAGACGCTGACTCCAATGTGAATAGAAAGTTGAGCTCCAAGATCTGTAATTACCTAGTAAAGTGTGTTGAACTTGATGGATGGATGTCTTTTTTCAACCTCATCTCCTATGTAACTATGTAACTATCTAGGCAAATGGCGTCTTTTTTTTTTTTTTTAACCAAGCTGCGAATATTCACTGCAAAGTCAAATGTCAACTAATAATTCGCACAACTCCATTTAGTGACACTGTATGGAGCTGCTCATGCAGTTTGTGTTTTTAACTGATTTATCAGGAGATCCAAACAGGATATTGAAGAGTGCTTGTCTGTGAAGTACGACACAAACTCTCCACTAGTTCCCTAAATGGGAATACCTGCTGACATCAGATCATTGGAAGGATTATTTCCCGGTTTCCTAAACAGAAATGTTTACATGTATAATATTTTAAAGCTTTTTTACAACATAACTTTCAGATAGGTTATAATCTTCTTACTTACAAATTCTCTGTTACGTCACTTTTGCTAAAGTATGTATATAATATCATGTATAAAAGTTTGTGTTAACCAAGACACATTCATTGAACTGTTTTTAACCTCTTTCGCATAAATCTGTAGTTAGCACTGGTGTTGATATTCATTCTGCAGTTGCACCCAACACAATGTAACTACTACATACAATAAGTGGTATTATACAAGTACAGCTAAACCCCGTTATAACGCGGTCCTCGGGGTCCACCCCGAGACCACCGCGTTACTAACGGGGGCGCGCTAATTTAAAAAAAAAAAAATGGCCGCCGCATCAGTGTTTTTACCCGCGGTCCCGGCTTCCCCCTGCCACCGCGTGACAGGAGATGGGAGGGGGGATTCCCCTCCGGTTCCGGCTCCCCCTGCCACCGCGTGACAGGAGATGGGAGGGGGGATTCCCCTCCGGTTCCGGCTCCCCCTGCCACCGCGTGACAGGAGATGGGAGGGGGGATTCCCCTCCGGTTCCGGCTCCCCCTGCCACCGCGTGACAGGAGATGGGAGGGGGGATTCCCCTCCGGTTCTGGCTCCCCCTGCCACCGCGTGACAGGAGATGGGAGGGGGGATTCCGCTCCGGTCCGGCTCCCCCTGCCACCGCGTGACAGGAGATGGGAGGGGGGATTCCCCTCCGGTCCGGCTCCCCCCGCCGCAGCACAGGGCCCTCGCGCCGCAATACAGGGCCCCCTGGCCCTGCCGTAGCGCAGGGTCGTCCTGCCCTCCCCCCCCCCCATGCCCCTCCGCGCTGCACCGGGCCATCCCACCAGCCCCCGCAGCATCGGGGGCCCCCGCAGCAGCCATCATCCCCCTCCACCGCAGCACCACCCCCACCCTGCAGCCACATGCCTCAAAAATCATCCCCAAGGTAAGGTAAGGCTGATTTATGTATAAGTGTAGTGTGTGTGTGTGTGTGTGTGTGTGTGTGTGTGTGTGTGTGTGTGTGTGTGTGTGTCAGTGTGAGCAGTGTGTGTGCAGTGTGCAATGAGCAGTGTGTCAGTGTGTGCAGTGTGAGCAATGAGCAGTGTGTCAGTGTGTGCAGTGTGAGCAATGAGCAGTGTGTGTCAGTGTGTGAGCAGTGTGTCAGTGTGTGTGCAGTGTGAGCAGTGTGTCAGTGTGTGCAGTGTGAGCAATGAGCAGTGTGTGTCAGTGTGAGCAGTGTGTGTGCAGTGTGAGCAATGAGCAGTGTGTCAGTGTGTGCAGTGTGAGCAATGAGCAGTGTGTGTGCAGTGTGCAGTGTGTGTCAGTGTGTGTGCAGTGTGAGCAGTGTGTCAGTGTGTGCAGTGTGAGCAATGAGCAGTGTGTGTGCAGTGTGAGCAATGAGCAGTGTGTCAGTGTGTGCAGTGTGAGCAATGAGCAGTGTGTGTGCAGTGTGCAGTGTGTGTGCAGTGTGTCAGTGTGTGCAGTGTGAGCAATGAGCAGTGTGTGTCAGTGTGAGCAGTGTGTGTGCAGTGTGAGCAGTGTGTGTGCAGTGTAAGCAATGAGCAGTGTGTCAGTGTGTGTGCAGTGTGAGCAGTGTGTGTGCAGTGTGAGGTGTGTGCAGTGTGAGCAATGAGCAGTGTGTGTGCAGTGTGCAGTGTGTGTCAGTGTGTGTGCAGTGTGAGCAGTGTGTCAGTGTGTGCAGTGTGAGCAATGAGCAGTGTGTGTCAGTGTGAGCAGTGTGTGTGCAGTGTGAGCAATGAGCAGTGTGTCAGTGTGTGCAGTGTGAGCAATGAGCAGTGTGTGTCAGTGTGTGTGCAGTGTGAGCAGTGTGTCAGTGTGTGCAGTGTGAGCAATGAGCAGTGTGTGTCAGTGTGAGCAGTGTGTGTGCAGTGTGAGCAATGAGCAGTGTGTCAGTGTGTGCAGTGTGAGCAATGAGCAGTGTGTGTGCAGTGTGCAGTGTGTGTGCAGTGTGTCAGTGTGTGCAGTGTGAGCAATGAGCAGTGTGTGTCAGTGTGAGCAGTGTGTGTGCAGTGTGAGCAGTGTGTGTGCAGTGTGAGCAATGAGCAGTGTGTCAGTGTGTGTGCAGTGTGAGCAGTGTGTGTGCAGTGTGAGGTGTGTGCAGTGTGAGCAATGAGCAGTGTGTGTGCAGTGTGTAGTGTGTGTCAGTGTGAGCAGTGTGTGTGCAGTGTGAGCAATGAGCAGTGTGTGTGTAGTGTGCAGTGTGTGTGCAGTGTGTGTGCAGTGTGTCAGTGTGTGCAATGAGCAGTGTGTGTGCAGTGTGCAGTGTGTGTGCAGTGTGTGTGTAGTGTGTCAGTGTGCAGTGAGTGTGCAGTGTGTGTGCAGTGTGAGCAATGAGCAGTGTGTGTGCAGTGAGTGTGTGTAGTGTGTGCAGTGTGCAAAAAAAAAAAAAACATTTATTTTTTATTTTTTTAAAACGGGAGCCATGGGAAAACCGCGTTATAACCGAAGCGCGGTATAGCGAGGCGCGTTATAACGGGGTTTAGCTGTATATCTCCAGAATCACATATTCTCTTTGCAGACGTTCAATCTCAATCTTAACTTGGTATCCCGTGTGCCTGCTCATTTGTGAAAATGATCTGTATGTTGAAGAAAGTATTTTCGCTGGGAGGTAGAATAAATGGTAAACAAAGTGCAAACGTTAGCTCCTTGACTTGGAAGCTGTGCGTTTCAGCTACAACTCCCCTAGATTGTGCTTCGTTGGTAAAAACAATAGTTGGAACTGGATTTTATGTTAGAATGTCACACACAAGGGTAGTGCTAATGATAAGAAAACAGCATGTTCTCATCTACAAGGTTAATGGACTTGTCGAACTATCCATTCAGCAATGTATGACAAATGACAGTAACACTGCGCTAATAAGGATCATAAAAGCACTCATATAAATTTGAAATAATGTGGAACAATAGCTGCACTAACCTAGACCCTTAAAATACGTGAAAGAATCCCAGTGAAGATACATTGTCGCATGTAAGTTTCCATTTGCATAATATACCCAGAATTCTTTGTGTAATAAATGGGATAATACAAAATTGAAGAATCTGTAGAAGTCTGTGTCAGTTATATGTGCTAATCTGTCTGCAACTCATTTTCACCAATCCTCGAAGGATCCCGGCTGCGCTCCTACATGATATGCAACATTTTTATCCATAGTATCATAAAAGAAATGTCATTATATACAGTATTAAGTGTGGGGCATCAACATTGCTTCAAGAATTCATATAGGAGCTTATTCTATATCCCCCAAGGCAGCCGAAAACAGTCCGATCTGCTGCTTTGGCAAATATTGAATGAGGCTTGTAGACTTATTTGTTGAACAATGATGCTGAGTTCTAACCCAGGAACAGTAAAGCTCAATATTAATTATTCATTATTAATACTGCTTAAAACATCAGTATTTCTCATAAGAAGTTATTAAAAAGCTTATGTAAAGCCTGTCTATTTTTTTTTTTTGTACTTAAATTTTATTTTCAGTTTACGCATCATGAACGGTCCGAAGAACATGTGAAATACATGTGCATATCATTCGCAATGTGCAGAAGAATAGACATTAACAGAACTTAAGATTTTGGGGTAGAGGGAAAATAAAGAAGGGGGAAGGAGGAGTGAAGGGTACTCCGTTTCAGTCTTAACCTCGTGTCGTTTGCAACCCTACTCTCCAATGTCAGTCCCCCCTGAGGACAGGCCTTGGTCACCCTAAATCCTGAATCCAGATCAGTACTAAACCCTGCCAAATGCACCTATTCCTATCAAAGGAATATGTGGCCATGCTCACCCCTGGGATGTCCGAATGTGCTAACCATGGTAGCCAAACTTTTTGGAATTTAGGGCCTGTATCATTTGCCAGGCGTGTGAGTTTCTCTGTCTGACAGACAAACCAAATGTTATACCTGATTTTGGATAATGATGGAGAATCCTTCTGTTTCCATAATGCTGCGATCTCGTACCTCGTTGCTACCACAAAGTGAGAGACAAGTCTATCTTCGTCTCTGGATAGCTCTTGCACTGGTCTGTTCAAAAGGAACAGCCAGGGGTCCAGTGGAAATTCGAGGTCCAATATCCTCTGTAGCCAATCCCGAATTCCCACCCGAGTTGGGGATATTCGAGGGCAAGACCACAGCATGTGCAACAGGTCCGCTTGCTCTCCACAATGTTTAAGACACAATGGGGAGTAGCCTTTCACAAATGTTGACAGTTTTAATGGAGTGAGGTACCACCTCATCATCATCTTATATGCATTCTCCTTCAGCGAGGTACATATTGAACTCTTTGCGACTGCCAGAAATATTACATCCCACTCCTTATCTTCTAATGTTTCCCCTAAGACTGCCTCCCATTGAGATGTAAATGGCAGCTTCTGAGCATATCCTGGGCAGGAACAGATCACTTCCCTATACATTTGAGATGTTAGTCCGCGTGTATCTGTCCCAAGTAAACAGAGTTGTTCAAATGCCTATCCCTGAGTTTTGTTGCAAATAAGGTATCTGGCTTGTTCGCTTTTTCATACAATTTCCTCTTGGACCAACACAGTGCATTTTCCGCCTGGGAGGTTAGGAGCAGTTAACTCAATTTTCGTATCTTTTAATTTCTTAAGGGTTTCAGATTTCCCTCCTCTTTTATGTTCCTTATGTTTTATGGAACTCCAGAGCCAAACAACATTTTGTAAACTATAACAACCCTCGGGTCTTTGTAGGTCAGCTGGACCTTCAACCCAACTGCCCTTGGGTAGAACTTGTCTACCGGCCCAGAGAGACCGTCGGACCGGTGTCCTGTACCGGGTGTGTGCCCAGCGTCCCAAGGGACATGTCCTGTGGTGAGGTCTGAACTCTCCCCACCACTAAGAAGTTGCATGTAGACGATAGGGAAGATGTCTCCTCTGCCCAAACCTTCCTTATGGAATTTCATTAAACAAAGAAAGCACATATTTAACTATACTCTTAACCTAGTATACTATCAACGCCAATAAAAAAACTTAATCATCATAATAATAATAACACTCCCCTCTTTTGTGATATTTATTGTGTGACACCAAGCATGAAAGAACAAGAAAAAGAAGCTAAACTTTATTATGGCCTACA
This sequence comes from Ascaphus truei, assembly GCF_040206685.1. Lineage (NCBI taxonomy): Eukaryota > Metazoa > Chordata > Amphibia > Anura > Ascaphidae > Ascaphus > Ascaphus truei. The sequence goes on from NC_134490.1 coordinate 86,827,832, forward strand.
CTGTGTCTTTGTGATCCAACTAACTATACTGTAAAGAACATTAAGCCTCCCCAATGTAATTGTTCGTGGCCCACCCTAAGGTCCCGTGTTTAATCACCCCACCGTAAATTCCACTATATGTGTTCTCTGTCATCTCTGCGGGCCGTGTAATGTTATAAACTTTGGCTATCCAGAGCCTCCTTTGAATCCTTCCCTCTGAAACAGTTTCGAATAAGCCCACACACTGGGGCCCATGGACCATCCATGTGACTGTTGTGTCTCATTCAATCTGGGACCCCACCTGGGCCTTTGCCATAGCGCTGTAATCCCGGCCCGAGGAGTGGGCCACAATCATCCTTTCCTTGTGATAGTAGTCTCCGGCCCCATCTGAACTCCCCAAAGGACCCCGGTCTGTTTAACTGTCTCTTACCCTTGATGAGTTTCCAGGTTGCCACCTTGACCCAATGGGGGTAGTGCTGGGCCCTCCTTCTTCAAAAATGCTGGATTGTAGCAAAGGGCAGGTCTGTAGGTAAAGTCTGGGATTGAACAATAACTGCTTGTGTCTTTAAGTGTTGGGGAGTGTTACTGATCAATTTATCTTCTCCAATAGGACGCAGAGAGGATTAAATGGCAGCCATGCCTTGGCTGCCACGCTGGGATCCTCTCACTTCGTGCCAGGAGAGCTCCAGGACAGGCTCTCCTTCATCCCCTTGGCGAGTAGCAAGCGTTGCAGTCGCAAAATCAATTTTCTTTAGAAATTCCTCTCCCTCAGAAAGCTCTCCCATCACATTAGCCCTGCTATTTTTTATGACCCCTTGTCCCTCAGAATTTTGGTGATAGGTTGGAGTTTGCGGCGCTTAGCGAGTGTTGTAGGTGCAAGATCTTGAAACACCTGAATATTTATTTTTTCAAGGGTGATAGTTTTTGTGTTGCGGGTGATATTGCTTAGGGTCTCCTTAGTTTTATAACGGTGGAAGCGGAGGATAATGTCCCTCGAGGGGTCCCCTCATTGAGGTCTGCTTTGTAGGGCCCTGTGGCAGCGATCCATTTCCAGCTCAGACTCAGACTTGTCTGGCATCATGGATGTTAACCATTTTTAAATAAAATCGTCCACACCTGTAACTGTCTCTGGGACCCCTCTTACTCTGATATTATTGCGTCTGTCCCTGTTCTTCGAGTCCTCCTGCCACTCTGTTAACTCTGCTATATGACTTTTTAGGTATGTTATGGTCTTAATGGTTTTATTAAGGGCTTTGACGTTCACATCCAGCTTTTTCTCTAAGTCATCGGTTCTACCAACGATGAGAGAGATATCTTTCTTCATCAATTATAATTTACCCAATAGTCTTATTAAGTGGAATCTCATATAATAATGAAAATGAATAATAACTAATATAAACCTATTAAAAATATATTTATAAGGTATTATGGATAATGTGTAATAATCATAGATAGATCATTACTCTTCACAACCTAAACGATTATTATCAACTAAATAAAACATCTATCAAATCAATAAATATATAAATAAAATAAATAAATGGATTATGGACTATACATTGTTGGATTACTCTGCAGCACATACTGTGATTTGGGGGGCTCATCCTCCCCAATTGTTTTCTACATTTACCATTTATAGACAGTCCCTTCATTTAAGCGTATGTACACATGCTTCATTTGCAAAAGTGATCCCTAGCACGTTTTGAATGACCTATCAAAGCCATTAGCCGTAACCTCTTTCGTTCTTGATTGCTGTATATAAAAGCTCTGCAGTTTTTTGTGTTACTTTTGCTGTCGTTTCTAATATACTGAGGAGTGGGGCATGTCTTTTATAATACAGGCATGCCCCGGTTTAAGGACACTCACTTAAGTACACTCGCAAGTAAGGATATATCGCCCAATAGGCAAACGGCAGCTCACACATGTGCCTGTCAGCACGTCCTGAACAGCAATACCGGCTCCCTACCTGTACCGAAGCTGTGCGCACGCGGGGAGACTATAGAGCCTGTTACACATGCGTTATTTACATCAGTTATGCACGTATATGACGATTGCAGTACAGAACATGCATCGATAAGTGGGAAAAAGGAAGTGCTTCACTTTAAGTACATTTTCGCTTTACATACATGCTCCGGTCCCATTGCGTACGTTAATGCGAGGTGTGCCTGTGCTGTCTTCTGCAAAGGCTGTCAGCTATTTAAAACGTTAGGGAAAACATAACTCAAATTGTGTACTGCAAGCAGCACAATTTACCAAGCAAGCATTATGCAAATGTACTTAGTGCTTTATTTTTTAATGCTGTTTTTAACAGGTACCTGCAAATACATTAAATCATTTACTGCTGCCGGGAACAGCAATGGCTGCTTCACTAATACAGCGGGGAAAGGAGGAATCATTTGCATTAGAGGAAGATAAAATACAAAATAAGAAAAATGTGCTGGCTTCTCTAACACTATATACTGTACTTGTTTCAAATGCATTAACACAACAAAATACATTAGTAAGTAACAGGTATTCTCTAGGGTTCGCACTTTACAGAAACTATTAGGTTTTGCTTTGTAATTTCTACTTTTAATAGGAAACAACAATAATCAGAGCTATATATGCAATGCATTCAAGGCCTGGGTAACAGAGTCAATTAATTCAATGTCTATTCTCACGGGGATGTTGTTCTAATCCAGTTCAGTTAGAACATATTTGGATGAAGACATTTGCATATAAAATGGGTTTAAACTTGGAAATACGTTGCCTTGACCACAGGGGAAATGGCATATCCCCCATAGATGCAAATACAATTGTTCTAAGCTAGATAGCGCTGGGAAATATTAGTCAATTGTTAAAATAGCAGACGTTTCTGAAGTAATATAAAATATTTATTTAAATTTCCTTTTAGTTTACCGGACTATTTTGGTTAAATGCCTATCTACTTCTTTTTTTCTTTAAAGGTGCATTTAATTATACTTCTTGCTTAATTATTTTTTGTATACCTACCAGGCCCCATGTACAGTACAGCTTGCTTCATTAATAATAGCCTATCTTAATTTCCATCACCTTCATGTTAATTGCTTTGATATGTCATTCAAAACGTGGAAAGGATCATTTTTGCAAATGAAGCATGCGCATTATGCTTACATGAAGTGACTATCTTAAAATGATAAATGTTTTATTTTATCATCTGCGCTTTTTAGATTTTTTGACCTTGTTTTTAGTGAACGTGTTGGTGTGAGGTTTTTAAAAAGACGCCTTTCTAGGTATAAAGAAAGTCATTTGGTGTGTTTCCTGAATGAATGCATTTAAACAGCTCTTGCTGCTTTCCACTCATACTCTTTTAGGAAATAAAATAAATATTAAAAGAAAAAATAAACCATTATCGTTGCCATTTTAAAGAAATATCTTGGGCTAAATACATCATGCATCAGTAAATGTGAGGTAATATCGCGCTCCGTAAAAATAAACCCGTGTGTTTAATACTACAGAAATATGTAGGAATGCATCAATATTTCTAACATCCGAAAAAACGTGCGATTTGACAGGGGACATTATGATAAATATTGCATTACCGTTAAAATGGCGGCAAAATATGGGAAAGGAGATTAAATGGCAGCAAAAGATCGCAAGATTATCCTTTGTAGTAAAGTATATAAACCTGTGCTGTTGGGAGGGAGAGAGTGAAGAGGGAGAGCCCAGGGGTGCGCAAAGTTTTTTTGGATAAGGAACCCTATGTGAAATTTTGAGGAACCCCGACTCTCTCTAATAGCGCATCTGAGATCAGATGCATTGTAAGGAACCCCAACCCTCTCTAATAGCGCGTCTGAGATAAGATGCATTGTAAGGAACCCCAACACTCTCTAATAGCGCGTCTGAGATAAGATGCATTGTAAGGAACCCCGACTCTCTCTAATAGCGCATCTGAGATCAGATGCAATGTAAGGAACCCCAACCCTCTCTAATAGTGCGTCTCAGATCAGATGCATTGTAAGGAACCCCAACCCTCTCTGATAGCGCGTCTGAGATCAGATGCATTGTAAGGAACCCAAACCCTCTCTAATAGCGCATCTGAGATAAGATGCATTGTAAGGAACCCCAACCCTCTCTAATAGCGCATCTGAGATCAGATGCATTGTAAGGAACCCCAACCCTCTCTAATAGCGCATCTCAGATCAGATGCATTGTAAGGAACCCCAACCCTCTCTGATAGCGTGTCTGAGATCAGATGCATTGTAAGGAACCCCAACTCTAATAATGCGTCTGATATCAGATGTATTGTTAGGAACCCCAACTCTAATAATGCGTCTGATATCAGATGTATTGTTAGGAACCCCAACCCCCTCTAATAGTGTGTCTGAGATTAGATGCAATGTAAATTCTTCTGTATTTGGTACAATTTTCAAATTGCCTGAAAATTGCCGGGAGCCCTTTAGGGATGCCCAGGGGAACCTAAGGGTTCCTAGGAACCCTGGTTGAAAAACACTGCACTAGGCCATAAGATGTTGGAGGTCTTTGTGAGTAGTTACAATATTTGTTGCGATTTCTGCTTGTGATATTTGTTTTCTGTGTGGCTGTTTGTGTGTGACTTTGTTTCCTTTTCTGTAGTTTGGGAGTTGTTTGTCATTTGTCTGTCTTTCTTTTTGTTGTATCATTGTGAGGAACAATGGGCATTGTGAGAGTGTGTGATTGTTGTGAAAGATGGAGGAAAGCAGTAGAGGAGTGGGGAGTGTAGGGCATGAAGAGCAGAAGAGTGGTGAGTGTAGTGGCGTATTTCACGTTAGGCCGTTAGGCCAGGGCCTACAGCGGCAACATTTTGGGGCGGCAAAAATGGCCACCCCCTATATACTTTTGCCACCCTCTCGGGCCTGATGGGAAGTCACTTATTAAGCTATTGCGACGCTTCCTTACCTGCCGCCCTCCTCCTCCTTAACCGCAGCGTCAAATGGTGTCTCGTTGCCATGGCAATTCGACGCCGCAGCGTCAAATTATGTCATGGCGTCGCGGAACCATGGCAATGTGATGCTGTGCGATGTCACGTTGGTGACGTCATGACACTGCGGTTCAGAAGGAGGGGGGTGGCAGTAAGGAGGCGGCCACAAGCTAAGTGCCTAGGGGCGGCGGATTCTCAAATCCGCCACTGGGTGAGTGGTGGGAAGAGTGGTGAGCAGATGAGGTTAGAAGGGCTGGTGCAGAGCTCAGGGTAGCAGGATGGGAGAGAGGGAGGTCTCTCGTAGACCTTGCTGTTGTTCCTTGTCCCCCCAACTGCTCCTACAAGTTGTGGGGACAGGGAACAACAGCAAGGTCTAGGAGAGGCAATGTTAGTCTCCCCAAACTGACCAGGCCAGTGATGCAGCAGAGAGGCAGCGGTTGCGGAACTTAACATTTTTGAATGACGAAAACATTGTCCTAATCGGATACTGGATACTATGTTTGAAAAAATCTTGTTATTTAGAATTCATATACGTAGTGTACATCAGAGTTTTATATTTAGGTTTATTCAAAGCTCGAAAATTATTGCCCTACACACATTTAGACACACATTAAGAAAAGAATAGTAACATAATGTGTGTTGTTTATTGACGTCGTTACAAATATGTCATGCACAATTATATGAGTTTAAATGTATTTGTTTTCGCATTGAAGCGAACATTCCAGTCTGAAAATTAGAAACAAAAAATAAATGTATTTATGTTCAATTGTAATGATATATACATATTTACAGTACATACGTATAAACACTTACAATTTCTTACCACATGAGACGCACACATCCTTCTCTAATACGCACAAACAAAAGTCCGCACACACAGCAAACAAGAAAAATTGAAAGCCACACTTCGTAAACACTCACAAGGCTGTCCCACCCCTGAGACACACTGTTACACAAGAACAGTTATCACACACCACTATTAAATACATACCGAAATCAAAAAATCACAAACTGTGATTAATGTGAAACATGGAGTGGACTGCAGCTCGTAAGGAAAACGTGTTGAGCTCGTTTAACCTAAACACATGAAGTGCCCGTTTTATGGGGGGGAAAAATGTTAGTGGAAAGATGGAAAGTATTCCAAATAGCATCTTTTAATAGTCTATATGTCATTAGAGGTACATGTCTGAAATATTGTACATCTCGGTGCATCTTAATGCTCATGTGCACTGACCATGAAACAGTTAACAGTTTTGTGCAGAAATCCATGCAGACAGTCAGTGGCAGACTTACAAATTTGCCGCCCTCAGGCCCATACCTATTTGCCGCCCCTACATTTTTCGACTCGCCCTCTCCTCAACACACATAATACTGCCCTCTTCCTCGATACACATAATACTCTCCTCAATACACATAATACTCCCCTCCCCACCACACAAAATAACCATCCAAAACAAAATACCCCCTGCAGCACACACAAAATGGCACCTCCCCTGCAGTTCACACAAAATGGCACCCCCCTGCACACACACAAAATGGCACCACCAATGCTGCACACAAAACATAGCACCCCGTCCCCTGCAGCACACACAAAATCGAATCCCTCCCCCAAAACGGAATCCCCCCTAAAATGGAATCCCCCTCCCAAAACGGGAGAGGTGCAATGGAGGAGCAGCGAAAATAATAGAAGAAAAAAAACAAACTCATCTTGTATTGCACTCTGATATATATATAAAGCTTGGCTTTTAATAATAATTACATATAAAATAAATGAGGACATGCACACTAATAAAATTAAAATGTAGCTACTTTATTTGATGGCAGAGAGGGAGACTTTGACATTTTTTATTATAATCACTAGTATGTATATAGTACGTCTTCATTTATTTTATATGTCATTATTATAGTTAGAAGCCAAGTTTTATTTAGATCTGAATACAATACAAGATAAGTTCTCTTTTCTTCTTTTTTTTCTAATATTTTCCGCTACTCCTCCACTGCACCTCTCCCCCCCCATATACCAGTATTTAGCAAGAGTTCTCTCTTTTTTTCTGGATTTATACACGGGTGATAATACAACAGGAGTTCTCGCTTCCTTCATTTTCTCTGATATCACACGTGTACTGTACTGTACATACTTTTTTGGCATTGATCACAGGTGTCCGGTAACTTGAACTCTCATAAGTTAAGTGTTAAATATGTAGTATTTCTTGTATTAAGTGGTTGATGTATTCCATGCTAAATATATCACATACAGTATTACCTATTAGCGCAATTTTAAGATAACGGAGCTTGATGCATCAAGGTTATAGAGTTATGCAGTATACAAATGACCTGCAATTACATTAGCAAACTAAGTAACGAGCTCACTACCGTGAGGAGGACACAACCTAATAGAATACAGGGACAGAAAGAGGCATTCATTACAGTAGGAACAGACATAATGTTAGTGATGCATCTTCATAAGATAGACAAAAGTATAGTGTTCTTTCTTTCCTAGCGATCTGAAGCTCAAGATAATAAGACAGTTACCAGAGCTATTGTGGTCAGTATTCTCTCATCACACGTGGAAGAAACAGGGCCGCCAACAGAAATCATGGGGCCCGGGACAAATGAAAGGAGCAGGCCCCCCCCCCGAACCCATAGCGCACCCCCCCACCCGAACCCATAGCGCACCTACCACGAAAAAATATCTTTTAGCGCGCAACTTTTACTTAACTGTTTTCTTATTGTGATACAGAAAAAAACATTACAATGCAACCTGTTTATTTTTATATTTTCAACAAAAGACATGTGACTGCCTCGTGAGTGGGTGGGTGAATGACGGTGGGTGAGTGAATGACAGTCGGTGGGTGGGTGAATGACAGTGGGTGGGTGGGTGAATGACAGTGGGTGGGTGAATGACAGTGGGTGGGTGAATGACAGTGGGTGGGTGAATGACAGTGGGTGGGCGAATGACAGTGGGTGGGTGGGCGAGACTGGCGGGCTAATCCCGCAGCTGTTGCGCATGGGGGAAGTTGGGTTGGGGTGTGCGCGCGGGGGAAGTTAGGTTGGCGGCGCAGGGCCATCTTAACAACATTAGGGATCCCAGGGCAAAGCAGTGCACGGGGCCCGGCCTACACAATCACTCACATGAATAAAAATTTAAATTAACGATTTGTTAACGAATAGTTAATATCCCCTGAATATCTAGTTTACAATTTATTCTGACATCTTACTGTTACAGTGTTGTTCATAAAACAATCTTTTATATAACTTTTACAATACCTCACAAGAGAAACATCACTTTGCTATAACTGCAGTACAGGGAAAAAACTCCACCTTTTTTATCTGAAGAAATATCACCATAAAGACATAAAGACCTCCCACGCACTCACTAGCAGCAGAGCAGAACAGGAGAGCGAGCGGAGCCAGGGTTCCACTTCCGGGCGGGGAGAGTGATCGGAGCCGGGGTGCAGGGCGGGGTGACAGTGAGCTGGGGTGCCGGGTGCCGCGGCGGGGGAGAGCGAGCCCTCCTAGCTAGACTTAGAATGGAGATTTTACATTTTTAGCATTGGTGGGTAGGGTTGCCAGATGACTTGTCCAAAAATACTGGACACAATGGTAAAAGTTGCGAAGCCACCAATACATATATAAAAAAAAAACATGCTCCCGAATACATATAAAATATACCCCTACCACCCTCATACTGTCCCGGCTAAGCTCATTCTAAAGCTTGCCGGGAGCTGGCCGGTAGCGTAGCGGGCTAGCCGTTTACTATTGAAAGCGCCCGAGGCGCGGGAAAACCGGCCGGGTTTCGGCCGAAGACAGCCCGCGCGCCGCCCTCGCTATTTTTAAACTGCGGAGGCACTGCAGGGGCAGCCGCATTAGAGTCAGCCCTGCCGTTACTGTATATATTAAATATCCCCCCACCTCCCCAATTCATATAAAATATCCCCCACCTCCCCAATTCATATAAAATATCCCCCACCTCCCCAATTCATATAAAATATCCCCCCACCACCCCAATACATATTAAATATACCCCACCACCCCAATACATATTAAATATACCCCACCACCCCAATACATATTAAATATCCCCCACCACCTGCATATATATTAAATAGTAGGAGCAGCAGGAATCAATTACACAGCACAGCAGCAGGTAAGCAGTGTGAGCCGGGGAACCATGTGACCGGAGCAGGAGCGTTCCTATTGGACAGATGTCTACAACACTAATGGGGATGCTTCTCTTCAGCAGGGGACTGGGAACTTGTCAGGATAGAGGGGAGAATGGATGGTGCAAAGTACAGGTGAATCCTTGCGGAAAACCTGTTTGAGTTCAGCCAAGACTCTGACACTGAGGAGGAAATTCATGAGGTCACATTGGAGTGGTTAAACAAGAACATGGTTCATTTTATTTAGTGGCCCAGTCAAAATCCTGACTTGAATCCAATCAAACATTTATGGTGAGACTTGAAGATGATCCATCGATGATCCCCAACAAACTTATCAGAACTGGATCAATTTTCCCGTGAAGAATGTGCACAAATGTCACTATTCTACCGTGCAAAGCTAGTAGAGACCGATCCAAAAAGACTCAGCAGTTATTGCTGCAAAAGGGGCTTCTACCAAGTAGTGACTTAAGGGACGAATACTTATGCAACCGTACATCTCCTTTTGTATTGTACATCTTCTTTGCTGACACTTATGCTCCTCCTCATATAACAGTGTTCAGCTTAAACATTACAGCGTTGTAGCTTAGAATAAACAAAGTTTGTTTGAAAAACGGTGCATACATTATTTGTAATTCAACCAAATGGGACATTATTGGTAGGGAGTGAATACTTCTGCAAACCAGTAACGTCTTCCAGGAGCATGGACGCTTGTGCTCTCAAAATGAAATATTCATTTAGAATGTTATCGTATTTAGGATGTTGAATGGTTCCTTTATCTAAGTTAAAGCAATCCATTGAAAAAGCTTTAACGTGATTGAGAAATGACTCACAATCATTTGTAAAAGAAAAAAATAATAATCAAGTACTGTACATTTTTTGCTGGACTTCAGAGTATGGATCTTATTAAACCCTCATCCAGTGCTTGCTTTGGAATGGAGGTAGAGAAAGATTTCCTGCAAGTGATTTTCCTGCGGTGTTGTTTCACTCGGGCTGTACTACTTGTCGGGTAGGCTAGTGATCATCAGATTGTGCTTTTTATCCAAAACAGGAAACATGCAAAATCCATACTTAAACAGCTTTTAAATAACAGAGCAAACTAGAAAGGCAGATCAAAAGTTGACTATAGTACAGCAATGTGTCAATAGACATGATGAACATTACATTTCTATGCAGTGGTATGTCAAACATTAAATCCATGTTATAATGATCCCACAACATGTATGCAAAGATCTTCAGTCCTGGTTTATTTTTCTAAGTGAAGCAGGAACCACAGTACTGTACCTATTTTCTACTCGCACAAGGACAACAGCAGATTGATACATATCATAGTAGTTTGTTAGAGATGCAAGTTGTATTGTATGTCTTTATTTATATAGCGCCATTAATGTACATAGCGCTTCACAGTGGTAATACACGTGGTAATCAAATAAATAACAGATAATATAAACAGGTCATGGGTAAGTGCATCAGACATAAAAGTAACATTAAGGAAAAGGAGTCCCTGCTCCGAGGAGCTTACAGTCTAATTGTTAGGTAGGGAGAACGTACAGACAGGAGGGAATTTTGGTAAGTGCGTCTGCAGGGGGCCAAGCTATATGTATCATGTGTCCAGTATAATTCACAGTGCTATTCATATGCTTCTTTAAGCAAGTGTGTCTTAAGGTGGATACAGAGGGTGCTAGTCGGGTATTGAGGGGAAGGGCATTCCAGAGGTGCGGGGCAGTAAGTGAGAAAGGTTTAAGGCGGGAGAGGGCTTTAGATAAAAAGGGGGTAGAAAGAAGACATCCTTGAGAGGAACGCAAGAGTCGGGATGGTGCATAACGAGAAATTAGGGCTGAGATGTAAGGAGGAGCAGAAGAGTGTAAAGCTTTAAAAGTGAGGAGGAGAATTGAGTGTGTGATACGGGATTTGATCGGAAGCCAGGAGAGGGATTTCAGGAGGGGAGACAAATTTACACTACCGACACACTTTATTAAAGTGTGGCCGGTACCGCAAGCCGGGAGATTTGCTAGTGGCCGCCGCGCGGTCACGCGTCTTCGGGAGCGTGCGCCCCCTGCACGCGCGTCCAGGGGCTCCCCGAGGGAGCCCTGGTTTCCCGCGATCGGGGGACCCGGCGGACCCGGCAGCGGTAGGGAGAGCACCCCGATCGGAGGGCGCTCTTCCGCTGCTTCGGCGCGCGCCCGTTACTCTCGGGCGCGCGCCAGGCTACTGCTGCGGCCAAGAACGGGCAAATGCTCGAATAAACTTGGCCGCAGCAGTAGGAAAGAGAGGAAGAGTGATTCTGGCAGCAGCGTTTAGGATAGATTGTAGGGGAGACAGGTGAGAGGCAGGAAGGCCGGACAGCAGGAGGTTACAGTAATCAAGACGGGAGATAATGAGGGCCTGAATCAGCGTTTTAGCAGTCGAGCAACAGAGAAACAGGCGTATCTTAGTGATATTGCGGAGGAAAAAGCAACAGGTTTTAGAAACGTTCTGAATGTGAGAGGAGAATGTGAGAGATGCGTCGAGTGTGACCCCTAGGCAGCGTGCTTGGGCTACTGGTGAATGATTGTACTTCCAACAGTAATGTGGAAGGAGGTAGTAGGGCCAGGTTTGGGAGGAAGTATGAGTAGCTCTGTTTTTGCCATGTTGAGTTTAAGGCGGTGGAGGGCCATCCAGGATGATATAGCAGAGAGACATTCAGAAACTTTGGTTTGTACAGCAGGTGTAAGGTCATGTGTTGAATGTAAATTTGTGTGTCGTCAGCATAGAGGTGATATTTAAACCCAAGAGATGTTATAGGTCCCCCACAGACAGTGTGTACAGAGAAAAGAGAAGAGGTCCCAGGACAAAGCCCTGGGGTACCCCCACAGAGAGATCAATAGAGGAGGAGGTGTTAGCAGAAGAGACACTGAAAGTACGATGGGAGAGGTAAGAGGAGATCCAGGATAGAGCTTTGTTACGAATACCAAGAGTATGGAGAATGTGAAGGAGAAGAGGGTGGTCCACGGTCTAGGAGAGAATAGGTGTTGAGAAAATGGAGCAAGCGAGAGAATACAAGACGTTCAAGGAGTTTGGAGGCAAAAGGCAGGAGGGAGACAGGTCGATAATTAGACAGACAGGTAGGGTCAAGTTTGCTGTTTTTGAGTAATGGTATAACTGTTGTATGTTTGAAGGAGGATGGGAAGGTACCAGAGTAGAGGGAGAAGTTAAAAATGTGTTTGAGGGTAGAGATTATAGTAGGACCAAGAGGTTTGAGGAGCGTAAAGTGGAATCAAAGTCTGGTAGGTGAATAGAGCACAGGTTTGTGCAGAACCGGGGGGTAGATGGAGGTGGAGAAGGGGAGAAGCGAGATAGAGAGAATGAGATGAGGTGATGGTCAGAGAGAGAGTTCTACTTAAACTCTCATATTACTACCCATATGTCTAGCTATTGCTTGCTATTGCAATTGAGGCAAAATTCATGACACATTACATTCATTCAGCTTTAGTTATGATCAGAAGTGTGCAAATATGTTCTGGCATCTTTTGTGTATGTTTTCATGAATTCGCGGGATTGCTGACCTGTGGAAGAAAGAGAACTATCGAAATCCTGTAATATCATTTGTTAATCCAAATAAAAAAGGTATCACCAAGAATTTAAAGAGAGCCACACATTTGGAAGACTTCTTCACCATTCTGTGCAATAAGGTATCTGTTCGCACTTCCCATGGAATTACTGGCACTCAAAGGGCTCCACAATGTAGCAGCGACGTCCTAAAGGCCCTGCTCATTTTTCTAGGGGCGATCGCAACGGGAGCGCAGAATGCAAACTGTCACTTAGTGGGACAGAAGAGGAGTTGTCGTCAGTGACCGAGCGATCACATGACCACTTCAGAGAAGCGGCCATGTGATTGGTGCTGGGACATTGTGGTGCGTCCCTCCGGCACTCAAAGGGTAAATGGCATCACATGTAGCTGGCTGTTAAATTAGGTGACATTGGGTAGGTTTGCATGCCCACACCTGGAAATATAATACTTAGGGTAAAGGGAGTCGGGACGGATTTGTCTAACCTGTCTGAGAAGTGTACAGGAGATGAATGGTCCTGATGGGAAAATCTATATTTTAGTTTAGGAGCGAGCATGCATGTCTAATGCTTGTTTAGCTGTGCAGTAAATTGGTTTTGTAATTTTGAGCTCATTGATACAATAAAATACCCCGTTTAAAATAACAACTTAAAATTCATTTTCTGACCTAGAAATATAGGCTACATTTTATTAACTAAACAACAACAACCCAGCCCTCTTATAATTTATGGCTTTCTAATATCGTATTGGGGTTCCAAACCGATTGTAGAGTGGTTTGCAGAAGTATTCACCCCTAACAATAATGTCACATTTTCTTGAATGACAAATAATGTATTTATTTGCTTATAAAATGTTTTACCAGGAAGTAATACATTGATAGTTACCTCTCGTTTTCAAGTATGTCCTGTGCACAGAGTTATGATGACAAATACATGGTTACACATACATAGTTACAGAAGTGAACAGGGTATACATTATATACAAGACATTGCATACACAGTTACTGTAAAGACAATATATGTTATAAGCATATTTAACAGTTACAGACCAGATTAAAATGTGAGACAGCTCTAGTTTTGAAAGAACTTAGACTGGTTGCGGCTGTGAGAGTCTCCGGTAGACTGTTCCAGTTTTGGGGTGCACGGCAAGAGAAGGAGGAGCAGCCGGATACTTTGTTGAACCTTGGGACCATAAACAGTCTTTTGGAGTCAGATCTCAGATGATAAGTGCTGCATATGGTTTACACAGTTTTTCAAACTAACTTTTTTTATGCAAAGCTGCAGAGGTTAAACTGAACACTGTTTATAGTAGGAAGTGGTTAAATGTCAGCAAAGGAAATGTACGGAATAAAATGTACTGGTTACATAAGTATATTCATATATCTCTATTAGCTTTGCACATTAGTATGGTGACATTTTTGTCCATTCTTCATGGGAAAATCGATCCAGTTCTAATAAGTTTGTTTGGTATTGTCGATGGACTGCAATCTTCAAGTCTCGCCATACATGTTCTATAGGATTCGTCAGGAATTTGACTTGGCCACTCAAGATCATTAATTGTCTTCTTGTTCAGCCACTCCAGTGTGATTTTAGCTTTGTGCTTCGAGTCATTGTCCTGCTGAAATGTTTATTTCCTTCCCAGTGTCAGAGTCTTGGGCTGACAAACCGGTTTTTCTCAAGGATTCACCTGTACTTTGCACACCCATTCTCCCCTCTATCCTGACAAGATTCCCACTCCCTGCTGAAGAGAAGCGTCCCCATAACATAATGTTGCCACCATAATGCTTGACAGTTGGGATGGTGTTATGGGTGATGTACAGAGTTGGGCTTGCGCCAGACATAAAGCTTGGAATTTAGACAATGTTTATATCTACAGTGCGCAGTACAATAGTAAGGTTTAAAGTATTCTACAAGACCAGCAAGCTTAGAAGATCAAAGAATAATAATAACAGTTTTTTTACATCCTTAAAGTTAGTATTTTGATTAAAAAATAAACCTAATATATTGTTTTGCCATCTGGATAACCTCAACAAATTAACTTGTCGCCATGTTATTTTCAAATGTGTGTTTTTGTCATAATGAACATTTCTTTTTTGTGTAAAAATATAAATATTACTTACAAATTATCTCCAAGATTTTATTACAGATGGTTAATAAAGTATTTATGGCAGTTTAAAAAGTAATGAAGCTGAGCCCTGTCCCCAAACCATAAATTCCCAGCGCGGACCAGATTCAAAACTCTCTGCTTAAAAGGGGAATATCAGAGAGGATTAATTTCCGAAATCTATAGAACAATAGAGGCCTCCCCCCCCCCCTCGCATTCATATATGCAAAAATGGAGCGCCGACTTAAACACCCCAATTGATCTGGAAGACTGGAAGGATATCTGGGAAGCTGCCTCCAAAACATCAATTTGCTCTATCACCAAAGAAAATATATACAAAATCCTATTCCAGTGGTACCTAACCCCGAGTAGACTGAGCCAGATCTTCCCAGGCACAACAGACGTGTGCTGGAGAGGATGTGGTCAAAGGGGGGACGTGCCCCATATTTGGTGGGCGTGTCCAGAGATCCAGAGGTTCTGGACCAGGATCCAGAGACTCTTGATTGAAACCCTAGGACTGGAGGTCCCCTGGACCCTCTGATGTACGTGCTGGGAAAACCAATTGAAGACCTCCCCGCCCATTGGCCAGATTGACCTCGGCAATCCTAACGGCCGCAAGATGCTGTGTCGCGGCGGCCTGGAAACAAATAAAAGCCCCCTCCAGGAGAACAGTAATAAAGAGAATAGACATGGTCATGAACATGGAGAGACTGACAGCCATGCTGAAGCAGAGAATGCTCCAGTTCTATAAAACCTGGGAACCCTGGCCAGGCTCATGCGCTCCGTCACTATTACAAGCCCTGATCCAGCTATGACACCCCCTGGACTAAAGGGGCCGAGAGTCCCACCCAGCCCAGTCCTAGCTCCCTCTCTCTCCCCCCCCCTCTTCACTCCCATGTCGTTCCCATCTATCCACCCGACCCCTGTCGTTCCCCATCTCTTTTTCTACAAAAAAGGAAAAAAAAAAAAAAAAGGTTTATTGAGTGTCTCATTGTTCTTTGCAGTCATGTGCCTATTACCCGAAATCATCTACCAAGCTGTGACTGTTATTCTTACCTGTATGTGCCTTGCAAGATACCAATAAAGGAAAAAAAAGATTTAAAAAAAAATAAAATAAAAAAGTAATGAAGCTGCACGTCAGATGTACTATATAACACGGCAGTAGCCCAATATAATAAGAAAAAGAGATACAGATACAGTAGATGAAAAAGAATCCCAAAGAGGTCATTAATGTGTTTAATGAATATTTAATGCCCAGTATAGAAAAAAGTTTTATTATCGTAGTACTAATTCTGGGGTCTTCAACTGCCCAATGCCACCCACCCACAAAGGGAGCTTGATGTGTCCTTTGGACTCAGTGCTCTGGCTAATTTCATATTAGTTGCTCGGGCAGCTCCTGTAAGTGCAGTCTTTCCACACAAAGCACTTGTAGGTTAAGGTAATGCATATTTACTGGGTACAGGGTGTTCACATTAAAAGAGGCACAGTGTATTTACTTTCCGTGCCTCTTTTAGTGTGGACGCCCTATATATGGTACAGATGTTATAAATGGTTGCAAAATGTTGAAATAAAATAATTTTCAAGTCTTTACATTTATCTAAAATGACATCAAGCCGGTGTCCCCTTCTACTACTAAATGTTTTCTCTACTGACCCCTTTGAGAACTAGTTGAAAAACCTTGTACAGTACTAATATCTGCACAGCAATCAATCATACAATGCCACTTTATAATTACTGAGACCAGAAACACACCATGATGTATGAAGTGTGTGCAGGTCTCTGAAGCCTCACAATGATGTCTTTGCCTTGTAGTCATTGTCATGTAATTTGCATTTAGCAACGTTTTCTCTAGTGCATTAACATGTGGCCGTATACATACTGTAGCTATTTGACAAATGCTTCCTCATTTTAATTAACAGATATGGTCCTTATCTGATCAGTTTGTGTAACCCTTTGGGTGCCTAAGGACAGAGCCACCAACAGAAATCTTGAGGCCCAGGATAAATGAAAGGTGCCCCTCCCCGTTAATCCCCCCTCCCGTTAATCCCCCCTCTCCCATTAATCCCCCCCCTCCCGTTAATCCCCCCTCTCCCGTTAATCCCTCCCCTCCCGTTAATCCCCCCCCCTCCCGTTAATCCCCCCCATGGCGTACTGTTGGTCCCTGAGTGGGGGAGACTGAGATATGGGACTGGGAAGGTAGGAGATAAGGGCTTGGAGGTGGCTAGTTATGGGCTTCGGGTAGAGGGGGAGAGGGAAGAAGGGAGAGAGGGGAGAGAGTGATGTTGCCATTTTCTAAAAGCCGCCGGAGTGAGGCTGACCCCGGTGGCCATTTTGTGTCTATCAAACTCTATAAAAAGCTTGGGGAAATTTAGGTACCAGGACTGGCTCAGGCAAATCCCAAACACAAAATGAGAACCTTGAATGCTACCTGCTTGGTCACAAATATATAAATGGCCCGTAGGGAACATTCTGGAAGCAAAAGAGAACTGTGGCAGTTGGATTATGAAGGAGCGTGCAGGCTCCTCGCCTTTATTTATGGCAACCATTAGGAGGATTTTCTGAGCTGGGATGTTGGGAGACATCCTTGTGAAAAAGCTGCATTTGTCCCAATAATAGTATATTCATTGATATTTATCACTATATTTTTTTTTACTAAGATAATTATTACATCTGCATAAATTGGGTATTTCTTCACTTCCATGTATATACGCTATCACTTTGTTTAAGTTGTTCACGGTAAAAGATTATTTTGCGCTTGTTTCCTTTCTTTGGTTCGTAATTTGCTAGATAGAAGAGAAAAACAGTATGAAAGAAATCTTTAATAAATCTTTCGTTTTCTGTTTGTTCCTTATCTTGTATGTGTGGACAGAAAAGAACATTATGAATTTTCTGATGACCTTGCTTGGTTATTGCTGCCAGATCTGTTATATCAAGTTAATCATCATACATATGATGTACATCACGTTTACTGGGCTTTTGTTATCACTAACAAAGATACCGGATTTTCAAATCGATGAATAACCCAGGCATACTCCACCCTAAAAAAATGGTTAAAATACGAAAAGGTTTAAATAAATGATATACTATTGTCATCTTTTCTCCACATTTTGTTCAACCACCCCCATGTGACGGGAGACCAGGACAATTGCACGATGGATCAATACACTAGACAGAACTGCAGAGTTGAACAAAAGTGAATTTATTGGAAAAAAGATTCGACAAACCTCCAGTACATACAGTAAGACGCACACAAACTCACCCAACTGGGGGAACGACCTAGTGCGTGGACCTCTTGTCCAGACGTTTACCCTGATGCGCGTGCCGCTGAGCTCGATAGTATAGGTAGCCATGCCGTGTCTTTCGCTAGCCAGGAGTTTTACATTTCCCGCCATTGCTTCCCTCCAAACTTCTCTGCGAGTCTCAGGAACACCCTTTGAGGACTTCAGAGATTTAAAGAGTTCACTTCGGCTCTCCGAGAACTCTGCAATAAGACTCTGAAACCAAAGCCATGTCCATAATGATATAGCTTTTGGTCTCCATCCATCAACATGGAGGACGGAGGCCCGACCAATCCTGGAATAGGATTGTGTTCGGAGTCCAATCAGCGAGCAAGTGCTCACTTGTGTTGGACCAATCCAAAGCGAGGGGAGGTTACCAAACTTCCAGGATAGCCCACAGGGATGAGCTTGAGTCGAACGGGCATTTGAACAGACCAATGGGAATCGATTCTACAGAGCACAGTTCCGGCAATGGTTCCCCTTGTCCTCCCAATAGCCCCGAAGGGATAGGCGGTTTAGTGTATGAGCCGAACAATGTTCCCCCCTGCTGGAAGCCACTTTCCCCACACCCGAGTTCACAACCTGGCCTCGCTCGACAATGTCCCGAGCCACTCGCCTTATCTCGCCCAGATTTACTTTGTGTGGAGGCTGAATACTTGTATACCAATCTTCCACACAAATGACTGTGCATTTAAAACATTCAACATATAATTAACCCCTCGTTTCTGAAATGCTGGAACCAGGCTACAGAATAAAATATCAGCCCAATGTGGGCACATTTCACTGAGATCCACTGTCCTCTGATAAGAACAAAACCAAGGGAAGGTTAATTGCGCTAATTCAGTGTTCATGTAGGGGACAGATAAATTGTCAACATGGAACCCAGATACTGAAATGTGTGCTATAAGATAGCCCAGTGTTACAGTCAGTATCCATTCGCTGGGGGTAAAACAATAGTGTCTTAATTAGATAGGATGCCTGCTGAACACTGGTAAAATGTCCTGCACTGACAGACATAGTGATTGCCAAGTAATGAAAGCTGGGGGCATACCCTAGAATACTGTGGCCGTGAATCCCACCGTTGAGACCCAGTAAGTAACTGTATACCACTATGTCAATACAAGCAAGGTGTAAGTAGCCGGCATAGAAATGTAAAAGCGTGGCTAAGTGAAAGACACTATGTATCATGCAGAATTAACTCCCCTGGATAAGGTAATAAACAATGAGCACTGTGTTAAAGAATGGGAGCCGTGCTGGTGACTCCGTGAGCCTTCTTCCCAGAACCTGGTAGTGACGGCTGCCTTATAATTAGGGCAGCAGCACACGATAAAAGAACTGCCAGTGTTCAATTAATGTGTGCAGGAGTAAACACTATTAAAAATACACTACAGTGATGCTGAATAATCTGCCTTGTCAGTGGGCAGTGGGTAGTATACACTGACAGAGTATGTTTGCAGATAGAGTATGTTTGCTGAGATACTAATCCGGTGGCTAGAAGTTGCCTGCCGTATTGACCTCAGAACACTGCTGCTCTTAAAACTGGATACGTGTAACACTGTGCTGCCCGCAGACCAGACCAGTCCCCAGTACTGAGGTGGGAAGGTAGTGTACCACGCACCCACAGCAGTCAGGGCGTGCCCGGAGTGTGGTAGAGTGCGGTGCCAGGTTTGGTGAGAGTAGTATGGTTAAGTACTTGCCGAGTCCAGGTGCTAGAGGTCCGAGTAGTGAGTCCGTAAGCCAAGGGTCAAGGGAGTGAGAGAGCAGCAAGGTCGAAGTCCGTAGCCAAGTCCAGGGGTAGAGAGGTACACAAAGTCAAGGAAGCAGTCTGGGTTGCCTCAGGGATAGGCTCAGGGGCAGAGAGGAGGAGGAAGCCATGTGTGTGGCTGGGCCGGGAGGCGGAGTGTTCTGTGATGAGCGGGGGGTGGAGCCAGGAGTGCAGGATGGGGAAATAGAAGGCTGGGTGCGCGCGCGCCCTGTAAGACTTGCGGGTGCGCGACCCGGAAGTGCGGCGGCGCGCCTCGCTGCCAGAGGAGTGGGCAGCGGCGCACAGTCGCCGAGAGTGGAGGCACGTTGGAATACCTGCGGCCACTGCGGAAGTCTGCTCAGGTAGGGAGGGGACCTGCCGTGGGGAATGCGTCCGCAGGTTCCTTACAATATGGTAGCAAATCCTAGAGTACCAGCAAAGTGGATGGTTAGTAAACTATTGCAGTGGATGGTGTAAACGTGTCACAGAGAGCTCACCAAGATTGCTGGCGGAAGGGTATACCAGCGCAGCGGTATATCAAACTACTGATAACCTGGAGTGACCTACTGTGATTGAGGGTTTATAACTGCTGTGAGCCTGCGGAGAAGAACAATATATACTGATGTGGTGTCCTGGTATGGATACACCGAAGTGCATGCAGTAAGTATAGTAAACCAGGCACCGTGGATAATAGAGGATTAATACCCTGTATGCGCCCTTAGACCAACAATATAGTATAACGGGGCAGCTAGGTAGCACGTACGCTGGTGCCAGCAACAATGTTGCAAGCCTGTTCCGTGCTGTACTTAGGAACCCTGCGCGTGCACCCGTAGTCGACATGCATTTCGCGTACAAACGCTTTCTCGGCTGAAACGGGGGGAGCCCGTTTCAGTCTTGAGAAAGCGTTTGTGTAACGCCTGTATGCCCGCAGACCTGGCCAGTCCCCAGTACTGAGGTGGGTAAGGGTATAACACGCACCCACAGCAGTGAGGGCGTGCCCGGAGTGTGGTAAGTTGCGTTGCCAGGCCTGGTGAGAAAAGGGTTAACGACATACTTGCTAAATCCAGGGTGCCAGAAGTCGGAGGGTAATGTCCAAGAGCCTAGGGTCAGGGGCAGGAGAAAGCAGCGTAGTGAGGTCCAAAGCAGAGTCCAGGGGTAGGGAGGTACACGTAGTCAGGCCGAGCCGAGATCAATCCAAGGGAATCCAAACAGGGGCAGGGACAGGAAACAAGAGCTGAAACAGAGAGCTTGGCAAAGTCACTGCACACAGGAACCACAGAGAATGGGGTTATGAAGGAAGGAGGACCAATGGTAGCAAGGGGTGGGCGGAGGCCTGTCTGAGTGAACGCATCGATAGGTCCAGGTGAGCAGGGAGGGAGACAGGGTGTGATACCTGGTAATGGCCTGCAGCCGATGGGGGGCGGCGCCAGCAGCGCGGAAGGGCAGGTAAGAAGATCGGGTGCGCGCGCCTTCTGTAAGGCTGCCGTGCGCACGCCCCGATCGCGTGCGTGTAGATGCGGTGTGAGCCGCGGAGTAACGGCTCGGCGTGGGACAGGTAAGATGCTGAGGGAGCGGGGAACCGGGACAGAGAGCCGCCATGGTACCAGAGGTGACGGGGACCCGCTGAGAGGCTCGTGTCCCCTGATCCGTTACAGTTTGTAGGGGAAACAAAGCGCCGTACTGGGCGTGAAACGCATGGGAGGAGGAGTTTTGTCCTATCTTTGTCCAATTTTATGTAGGTCAATAAAGGATATTTGAATTCTTATCTGGTGAGTTCCTGGTGTTTTCTGTCTACTGGAGCGGCAGTTATCTCGATCCTGCTTTTTCTCGGTATTTAAGCTCAATTCAATATACTGTGTTCGCATAGTTTTATCATGTACTGTCCCGGCTAAGCTCATTCTAAGCTTGCCGGGAGCTGGCCGGGAGCGAAGCGGGCTAGTCGCGGGTCTGTTCTCCGTTTAAAAACGGAGTTTCCCGCGCGGCGGCCGCTTCAATAGATAAGCGCTAATGGAGCTTACTATTGAAAGCGCCCGAGCCGCGGGAAAACCGTCCGGGTTTCGGCCGAAGACAGACTGCGCGCCGCCCGCGCTATTTTTAAACTGCGGGGGCAGCCGCATTAGAGTCAGCCCGGCCGCTACTGTAACTGCGCACGTTGCTTTTTAAGGTTCCCATAACCACCTCTTATTCCCATACACTCTTTCAATGCTAGAAAACTAAAGACAACAGACAGTTTTTTTAAATTATGACATATTTATTAAACTAAATTAGAGAAATAACATAAATAATGAATACAAGTGTAACCCGCCTATATGGATTACTATTTTCATGTAAAGGGTTAAGTATATGGGCTGTTGCAAAGTACCGCGGCTTTTCCAATATTTGTTGCAAAATAGCTCAACAGAAGCTTAGCTACGCCCACCTTCTAGAAGGTGCCGAGCCTGTCACCTGGTGCAGTATGATACTGGAGGATCCAAACCACTCCCTCTGTAGGCATGCTGACCCATGATGTCACTATTAGGTATACATAAAGGAGTTTGGGATTCTGGTCCCTGGATCCCAGGAGGGGTCTCACCCTGTTATGTGTTCTTCTTATATGTGCAACTTTGTGTTTAAGAGTATGGTCACCTTTATTGTTTTCTAGTGAGGGTACCTTAGAAGGGCCACTGCTGTGTGGAGGGAAGATTTATACCCCTTTGCAATAGGAGGAAAGTGTGTGGTTACTCATGGCCTGGGATTCCTAGAACAGTGACTCAGGGGGAGTACCACATTGGGATTTCTCTAATGCCAATGCCCTGCCTGGGCACACCAGACCACCATTGTAGGGGCTAGAGGCACCTGCACAGGATGACAGGTAATGGGAGCCTTGATAGAAGGTGCACCCCCTGAACGTAGTCCTGGTAGGGGGTCTAGAATGAAATCTAAGCATTTGGAGTAAAGGAGTGCACATTCCCATAACCAATGGGAACTATAAGGCTGAGTCCATGGCTGACCCGCGATGAGGCGCGCTGACGCTTGTCAGTGAACCACTGCAGCCGCAATGAGAGCAGCTTTAGCAGGGGCTCGCGCACGCGTCCGCAGGCCTGCGGAAGCGTAGCCGTCAAGAATTTTTTAGTTTAAGCGCTCACGGTCATGGCCGGTCATGTGAGCGGTTCGCCCAATGAGGGCGAACCAGCTCTGTGACGTCACTGGCCCGACACGCCCCCGGATTGCGCGCGAACTAAGGCCAGGGAAAGCACCCGCTTTTCCTCAGCCTTAGCGCGCCTCCGCACAGCTGAAGTCTCTATGGACTCAGCCTAATAAGTGACAAAGCCATATGTACCTCCCTGGGGAGCTGCCTGAGTCCCAGGAAAGAAGTCTGCATGCGTTAGAACTGTCAATAAACCCTGTCCTGTTTGTGCAACAAAGTTCCTGGCGCCCTTTATTCCACCTTCAACGATTACATAACCAGCCAGCCCGGACGCCAGACCCTTAGAAAAGGTATGAGAGTCTGTGCACCAACATCTGCACCTTTCCACATTAGCTCATTGCAACAATTTATAATCCGGGCAAGGAGTGGTTACACTTAGAAAAAAGAAAATACCATCTTCTGTCACCAATGTGCCTTGTCTGTCTTTTGTACAGTTCCAAAAGGGGTATTGAAGAACTGCTCACCTAATTAACCAATTGTCCTTAAAAAGTAGGTGCAAGGGGTGGGTTATAATGCAAACAGGATTTGAACAGAGAAGTTCAAGAAGTACCCCTATAACTGCACTCTAAACTGTATGTAAATGTTTCAGAAGTAGTAGGGTAAAATATCCCCCATACCAGAAACTAAAAGGCGAAAGCGGCGCAAAAAATAAAAAAGTTTTATTACATAATTCAATAATAGACACTCAAATAGATAAAAATGGGTATGAACTTGACCCCTAAAAGGAGCGAATGGAGTCCTAATGGAGGTGCTTATAGTACTATTAAACCTTTATAATTGCAGGGTGCACCCCATAGGCTCCTGCAAACTTAGGGACACATATAGCCACTGAGTCTGGGTATATAGGAGTGGTATTCCTACTGGTGTATATACTCCTAGAACTGTGTTGCAATAACCAGGGTGTGGACCTGGGTGGGTGTTTGCTGACGTCATGACGGCGACGTCACTGTAGGAGCGACTGCAAAGACACTCTCAGCCATCTGAAACGGGTTGTATTCCTTTATTCTCCTGGTATAGGCTAGCCGGTTTTCAGCTCCCTGAAGCTGGGACTTATTATACCTCCCTCCTTGTGGGCTTTGGCAATTTGCCAACCACGGGCTTTGTTGCGGCTGTAACGGCAGCCATCTGTGTTTAAGGAGTTTCTAGCTTTGTGAGCTAACTTGGCAGAGGTGTGAATTGCGAGACGGATATGCCATTACCCTCTTGGGGTCTGTGATTATACTGTCGCATATAGGACTGCATTATCCACAGTATATATATCCTTGGTTTACCCTACACGTAGCACATAGTGCTGATATTTACCAACCTAGGAATACTCTGTCACTTACCCATTCCCAGCCAATCACACAGACTGCAGTACTCCAGCTACACACGCTATAGGGTCCACACCCTGATTATTGCAACACAGTTCTAGGAGTATATACACCAGTAGGAATACCACTCCTATATACCCAGACTCAGTGGCTATATGTGTCCCTAAGTTTGCAGGAGCCTATGGGGTGCACCCTGCAATTATAAAGGTTTAATAGTACTATAAGCACCTCCATTAGGACTCCATTCGCTCCTTTTAGGGGTCAAGTTCATACCCATTTTTATCTATTTGAGTGTCTATTATTGAATTATGTAATAAAACTTTTTTATTTTTTGCGCCGCTTTCGCCTTTTAGTTTCTGGTATGGGGGATATTTTACCCTACTACTTCTGAAACATTTACATACAGTTTAGAGTGCAGTTATAGGGGTACTTCTTGAACTTCTCTGTTCAAATCCTGTTTGTTTTGTACAGTTCCACCTGTAAGATAATCCAAAAAGGAATAAAACCCACCAAATCGCGGGATGCCATTTTGCTGGCTTTCCGGGGCTCGCTCACGGTACACAAAGCCAGCCCCGGGAGGACTCTTGCACCTTGCCACGGGACCAGGAACAGTAAGTCTTGCTACTGCTGTAACTGCGCTATAGTATAAATGCCCCTCGATGTGAAATACTTATTACTACTGTCACTGGGGACGGCACCTAACTGAGTAAAGCACTAATTTCACAATGTACTAGTTCAAATTGAGTGAGGAAAGGCACAGAACTCGTCATTTGTAAAATGAAATAAATGGGAATAAGTAAACCGAATATTGCTGTTAAAATACCCTCTAGGGCTCTAGTTTATTGGTGTACGTGATTTATGGTTTGTTTTTGTTCCTTTACTTATGTCACGGACAGTTTGAACTAATAAAACTCACCTTTCTACTGTGCATGTGAAAAGGAAGTTTGCACCTGAGGGAGCAAAGAAAAGCTTTCAATCCTGATAGAAATAATGCAATCTCCTTTGCTTTTTGCTTTTTATGCGGGCCAGGTTACCCATCATTGTCATTTCATATTGATCTTTATTTAAGTAGTAATCCCCGAAGGATATTCATTCCCATGGTGGAGGAGTTGAAGGCCATATCCTTGGGAGTTACAAGTTTAGGCTAATTTTTAGTATTTTGTATGGAGTAATACGGTAATAATAGTAACATTGATAATAATACCTACATGTACAGACAGGTAATACCGGCATACACATACATGTACAGAGAGGTAATACCGGCATACACCTACATGTACAGACAGGTAATACCGGCGTACACATACATGTACAGTGAGGTAATACTGGACACATACATGTACAGAGAGGTAATACCGGCATACACATACATGTCCAGAGAGGTAATACCGGCATACACATACATGTGCAGAGAGGTAATACTGGCATACACATACATGTACAGACAGGTAATACCGGCATACACATACATGTACAGTGAGGTAATACTGGACACATACATGTACAGAGAGGTAATACCGGACACATACATGTACAGAGAGGTAATACCGGCATACACATACATGTGCAGAGAGGTAATACTGGCATACACATACATGTACAGTGAGGTAATACTGGACACAGACATGTATAGAGAGGTAATACCGGCATACACATACATGTACAGAGAGGTAATACCGGCATACACATACATGTACAGAGAGGTAATACCGGCATACACATACATGTACAGAGAGGTAATACAGGCATACACATACATGTACAGAGAGGTAATACCGGCATACACATACATGTACAGAGAGGTAATACCGGCATACATATACAAAAAAAAAAAAAAAGTTGGTGTGAATAGCGCTAAAAGACTAAAATAAAATGCTTAAAGGATAATACAACAATAACACAATATAAAAGGTGTATAATTATACACCCTAACCTATAAACTATAGGGCAAGGCTGCCAAGTAAAACTAACCCAAAACATAGTTAGTGCAAGAACAAAAAACAACAATATATGAACAAATATGACGTCCAAGAATTGCGACAATGTCCAATAGAGGAGAGTCCAATCTTTAACTTCAGGCTCCACAGCAGGGATTTACATGTGTGAAGCAAAGGAGAGAAGAAGGAAAAATCATAGTGCAACAATGTTAAAAGCAAACATATAGGACACACAAGACAAAACAAACATAAAACAATGACAAGTAGGCTGACAAATAATACAAGAGTAAATTTAATGAACAACTAAAAAATGCCTGGAGCAGATGTCGGATCCGGTGTGTAAAACCGGAATCCTACTTACAAGACGTAAACTGAATACAAGTAGGTGTGTATGGTGATTAGAATCCGGCAACAGCTGCTGGTGGGCTCATGGCAATCAGGGGATACTCCGATCACTTCCTCAGTTCTGCGTCCGGATGCGCGTGACCACTGGTTGTTCTCTGCTTCTCCTGGTGCCGACTGCCGCTCCGCTACCGGAAACACGTCACTGGGGGCGGGACAAATAGCCGAAACTCCCTTCTCCCGCTTGTATGTCTGGAAACGCTCCTGCAGTGCTCTGCTCCAATGCGATCACTCTCTTCAAACTGCCCAACGCGTTTCGTGCGCATGCGCACTTCAGGGGATAATAGAACACAGTCCATAGAATCTTTAAATACTGACAGGATTGACCCCATTGGTAAAGAATAGACACCTATCGAATGACGCTATATATGCCATGATTGGTCTAAACCTCCGTCAGTCATGTTCTGTGTAAACATGGCATACATATACATGTCAGAGAGGTAAAACCGACATGCATATACATGTCCAGAGAGGTAATACCGGCATACATATACATGTCCAGAGAGGTAATACCGGCATACATATACATGTCCAGAGAGGTAATACCGGCATACATATACATGTCCAGAGAGGTAATACCAGACACATACATGTACAGAGAGGTAATACCGGCATACACATACATGTCCAGAGAGGTAATACCGGCATACATATACATGTACAGAGAGGTAATATCGGCATACATATACATGTCCAGAGAGGTAATACCGGCATACACATACATGTACAGAGAGGTAATACCGGCATACATATACATGTCCAGAGAGGTAAAACCGACATGCATATACATGTCCAGAGAGGTAATACCAGACACATACATGAACAGAGAGGTAATACCGGCATACATATACATGTCCAGAGAGGTAATACCGGTATACATATACATGTCCAGAGAGGTAATACCGGCATACATATACATGTCCAGAGAGGTAATACCAGACACATACATGTACAGAGAGGTAATACCGGCATACACATACATGTCCAGAGAGGTAATACCGGCATACATATACATGTACAGAGAGGTAATACCGGCATACATATACATGTCCAGAGAGGTAATACCGGCATACACATACATGTACAGAGAGGTAATACCGGCATACATATACATGTCCAGAGAGGTAAAACCGACATGCATATACATGTCCAGAGAGGTAATACCAGACACATACATGAACAGAGAGGTAATACCGGCATACATATACATGTCCAGAGAGGTAATACCGGTATACATATACATGTCCAGAGAGGTAATACCGGTATACATATACATGTCCAGAGAGGTAATACCGGCATACATATACATGTCCAGAGAGGTAATACCGGTATACATATACATGTCCAGAGAGGTAATACCGGCATACATATACATGTCCAGAGAGGTAATACCGGCATACACATACATGTACAGAGAGGTAATACCAGACACATATATGTACAGAGAGGTAATACCGGCATACACATACATGTCCCCCCCTGCACATACAGTATACATGTCCCGTCCCCCCGCACACATACATGCCCCCCCCCCCCCTATCCACACACATACATGTCTGGTTTTATCTCTCATTTTTTACCGTAACCAAATACTGGACACCTGGCAACCCAAGCGGTGCTCCTACTCACATCATACGAAATAACCAAAAGAGAAAAATCATAATTCATATATATATATATATACTGTATATATATTTAATGTAATATATGTTTAATTATTGGCACTCATCTTCCCATAAAGTCAATAATTTATTGAAAAATCAAATATTCTTTTATTGCTATAGTAGCTACACAAAAATTGTGCATCTCCTTTATAGATCCATGTTTCATGCCTCAGGAGATCTGCTATTATCGTGCATAGCCAGGAAGCGGATATCCCCGCATAGCCCCACAGAGCGCGTGAAGAGAGCTGTTACTATTGAGGGGCAGCACAGATTAATCCCAAAAGAATTAAAAAAGCAATATCAGGATTTAGGCACTTTTATTCCGGAAGGATCAAACAGCGGATAAGCATCTTTTATATATTATGAAATTCGCCAAAGGAGGCATTTATTTCTTGGTGTAGACTGTAGATGGTTAATATGCCTGTGTTTGATAGAGCAATAACATCAGAGATTTTCTGTTTAACATCAATTGATTGTCAAGTCTCTGGATTATTGTGAAAGAAACATCTTGAACTTTCTGTGAAAAATGTCTTATTATAATATAAGGTTATGATTTATTAAGATACCATATTGTAGTAATAAGAGAAGTATTTGTTTTCAGTACATTGTGCATAAGCTATGTATATAATGTATGTATGTATATACTGTATTTATGTAAATATATATATATATATATAAAGCAGAAAATAGCCGTGTTAGTCCAGTTGCGATATATATATATATATACTGTATATATATATATATATATATATATATATATATATATATATATATATATATATATATACAGTGGTCGACAAACCACCAAAAAATCTACTCGCCGAACAAAAAAATCTACTCGCCACCTAGTACCACACGTGTGCTGCTTGGGCCAATAGGAGCTCGCCACGATGTTAAATCCACTCGCCCGGGGCGAGCAAATATATAGGTTTGTCGAACACTGTATATATATATGTTTATCACACAGGAATGGCAATATTGATGAGATGTCCAGCTGGATTTTATTTGTATTTTATTATGGGTGGGTAAATTGAGCAATGTGGAGAGAGTCACGATTTTTGTATAGTTTCTATAGTAATAAAAGAATGTTAGATTTTTCAATAAAGTATTGATTTTGTGGTTGACTTTATGGGGAGATGGGGAGTGCCAATAATGAAATGTATTTGTCCATACTGTACTTTAAGATAAAAGTGATATGTGCAGGCAAAGTAGATATACTATTTACAATTGTGGGATCCATCTCTCTTCGATGTTCAATGACGGGAGAAGCTGTAGAACCCATAAGTATATACAGTACCATGTGTAGGAGGAACCTCACACTATCCCTGCAAGATCAGAACCCAAACCCCCCCACATCATATATATTTATGTCAGGAGGGGTGCTACTAGGATTGTGACGTAATATACACAACAAAAGACACAAATCCCCAGTGCTACATCCAACATGACAAATGGTATAGTTACATACAGTACGTATCTGTTTTCCTTCTCACAAGTAAGGGTCATTAAATGACCCTGGCTTACAAGATGGAAAACAGATAAGTATTTAACTATATCATTTGTCATGTTGGATGTAGCACTGGGGATTTTGGCCTTTTGATGTGTAGGGGGAATAATGATATGTTTGTCCCCAAGAAATCAGTTTTCATTGTTGTGTATAAGATCTGCCAAACGAAACGCTGCAGAATGCGTGGGTATCTTACAGGAATGACCCTTATCATGTTTTCTGCTCCACATCGTCAACATTTCCTGAAACTGAGAAACGGGAATTCTAATGAAAGAAGGGGTTAAATCGCCAACGTTAACATTAATAGAAAAGTATGATACTCAATCTTCAAGAAGTAATTTAAATAATAATTGCAAAGATGTGAGAAATAGTTAAGCCGGCCGCTTAATTTCAAAGCTGCAGATGTAAATAACGTGCAGCTAAATTGGATAGAGAATTGAAATTGAAATATGAATACATTGTGTTCACAAAAACTAATTTAGACTGTAAATAGGCAAATAAACTGTGACTTAAGTTTCAATATCTGTCACAAAATGTTTATCATGTCAGGATATGATGCCGAAAACATGAAATGCAGAAAATCCTTTTTTTTTGTTGTTGCTATGTTGTGACTATTAATACTTCATGCTGTCAATGCTAATCTGTGACATACATGGGCTGAGATTCACTTGGCATCGACGCGGGATTGCAGCCCGATCTGCATTCGCTACTGAAGGAAGGTGAGTTTAACATGGAGACGTTTCGCAAAGTAAATTTTGTTTGATAGCGCATCACGCAATTAGGATAATAGTATAGTGTAACCTCAGTGGGAAGAGAGCAGACGCCTGGTCAAGACAAAATGATCTCTCCTTAAGCACTGGTATATATATATATATATATATATATATATATATATATATATATATATATATACCTGAAGAAAACAGTATCTCTACTTCCTTCTTACACCATGCGTACTCCATCCCCTCCCTATCCCCTATACCCCCCCCCCCCCCCACCCCAGCTGTATCTTCTTGTCAGCATTTTCCTGTTATTCCTTTCTCTGGCTTAGTGTAGGGGAATGGGAGGTCTTTGATTTGTTTAGCAATTTTGGTTCAGCCAGGGTAGTGTTGCAAAAGTCTTACCTTCAGGGAACGTCAAATGTCCAAAAACCTTATTCAATTTTCAAATAGGAGAGGTTTGAGTAATTATAAAAAAACTGAGGCATTCGCTGAACAAAATAAGCTAGTATTGATATTGTCCACAGTAAAAGGTTGAGAATATCTTCCAGTAGCTGCCATGTTTTTAGAGAAGAAATGATATCTATTTCAAATGGGTTTCTGAACTAAACCAACCTGTTTTGTCCCATTGATAAATAGACCCTAAGGGGCTTATTCCTGTAGCTCCGAAGTTGTCAGTGCCAAACCGCGTGTATTAATAACCAAAACACCCAGTTTCTACTTGCTTTAGAGGCGGAGTGACCTGAGGTGGTGATAACTCCATCCCCAGTCTGACTTATGGGTTTTGCTCTTCCAGCCAGAGTGAAACCGCTTCTAAAAAAGCCTGTTAGACACGTATTGAACATGCGAGAAGGGCTTACAGAATAGCAAAGCATGAACTTTTAGAAGTGGTTTGTCATACTTCGGAGCTACTAAAATAGCCCCCCACCACCCCTATAAGCTGCAGTTTTAGTGATAAGATTATGGACAGCAATCTAATTTCTTGTTTGAAAGCAATCAAGGTTTATTGTCTAACCATCAGACAATAGATTTTCCTTTTAGGTACAAAAGTCGATGTTACTGAATTTGTTCTGAAATTTGAAGTTATAACCTTCACTTGGTTAAAGCCTTTTTTTTCTTCAAATTTGTTTATTCTGGAATGAACATTCATTGTAGGCAAAGACACAAAACCCATAAAGGCTGACACAAGATAACTTTGTAGTGGCATATAAATGACACATTATGAATTGATGATCATTAAATAAATACCTAAAAAGT
Source organism: Ascaphus truei (assembly GCF_040206685.1). Taxonomy (NCBI): domain Eukaryota; kingdom Metazoa; phylum Chordata; class Amphibia; order Anura; family Ascaphidae; genus Ascaphus; species Ascaphus truei. Next base: position 86,859,544 of record NC_134490.1, read on the forward strand.
AGAATTCTTCTATGAGCTGTTAACATAGACTTGATTTGCTGTAGATACAACAACTCTTTTATCTTGCCTGCATAATTAGTTGACCTTGGTTCTCGACCAATGCAAACGGTGTCTTCAGGCAACATTTCCATTTGTGTCCACTGTTCAAATGATGTTAGTTCAAATGATCTGATATTAAGGAGCTGCAGATAGAAAGCTATACTTGCATCATCCATCATTATATTGATATAAGTAGATTACTTTTAAAAAAAAGGACCACAAAATAATGTTATACAAGTACAAAGATGCATAAAGCAAAAAAACACGTTATTTCAAAACAGAATACTGATGTACAAACTTTACATTCCAACTCATTTGTAAAACTGTTAAATGTTGATGATATAAGTACTAATCAGCTAAAGAAAGCTACTCACAGGGAGAAGAAAATGTAGTGTAAAATGTGAGAGCCACACAACTGAAACATTTAGGTGTAAGCAGAGGCCCCAGGATGGGGCCGTGGCCGCCATAAGAGGTGAGTGCCGTCAGACATGGCAATTCGGACAGCTCTCTTCAACCCCCCCTCCACCCAAAGAGGCTACTCGTCTGTGGAACACGCTGCCCCCATCGCCACACCCTCCACGTCTGGCACCCATGGGCTTAATCAATGTATTCATTTGATGCTTGATCTGTGCTTAATAGTTATTTATTAAGACTTTTGCCAGCTGCACAACAAAACTAATATGTTTCAGTAAATCAATTCCCAATGGTAAACAGGACAGTGGGGTTGATCAGGCTTTGTATGTTAAAACATCCAGTATTTGCTTAGTTAATTAATCAAAACATCAGTTACCTGGTAAACACTACTAACAATACATGACTGACAGTACAGTAAGAATATGACATAGCAGTCGATTTAGAAAAGTATCAAGTTAAAAATAATGTTTTTTGACGTGGAGTACTAAAATGTAGGACACCTGAAAGAAATAATGTCAGGTACAGTTTTCAACGAGGTGATCACCTGTCGAAATTGATGGGGCAAGAACTTAAAGCCATTGTAGGACAATGCTAATCTAATTACAGTGATAGATTGACCTCAGCGGTCCAATGGATAGTATCACATGTATGACATTGTGATAATTCATTTGGCTGTGCTTCTCACACTTTGTGGGCATCTTTAGGACTGGATAAGGAATGCAGATGCAAAATTCTGTGGCCACTTCTATATTCACAAAATCATACACTATGAGGGCTGATAAAGATATATAGATACATGAACACAATAAACATAATTCCTTTTTTTTTTTTACTTTCTGAAGCTATATAGTATAGAAGATAGGAAACTTGAACAGGCCGTTAGGTGCTTTCCGGCACCAGGAGATCTTTTATTGCATAGCATTGCTTATTAAATATGGTTCAAAACGTAAAAACATTTTTTTTAAACAACTTAAACTTGACTGACAGGTTGAATCTGTTAAACGTATCACTGCGTTGTACGTGTCATTGCACCTCGAAACGGAGAAAAGGTTCTCATACAGTGTTGCTCATTGTTGCACATGTAGTAGTAAATGAGGGAGAGGGAGTGGGGGTGTGATACCTTTTATTGGACCAACAAGTAGTTGATATGTTACAAGTTTTCCAACCTCTCCGTTCTTAAGGTCCTTAAGGACCCTGAGAGGTTGGAAAGCTTGTAACATATCAACTACATGTTGGTCCAATAATAGGTATCCCACCCCCTACTCCCTCTCCCTCCTTTGCTACTGCACAGTATAATACAGAAGAGATGAACCATTGAAGATAGCTTTCTAGGCTATCCCCTCCCTTACATTATTCTAGAATAAAATAACTATATTCCACAAGAGATGCCAATCTCCAAAGACACAATGAAGTGAAATATATACAAAAAAAAATGCCTTTTGATGTCACAGTTCTGCTATCTATCGGGGAGGCTCCATTGAAGTCTATAGAAGCACTGTTGCTAAAAATCAGTGAGGCTGACTCAGAATCAATGAGCAAACCAGCTGAGTAGACAGGTCTGTTTTACTAAAATCGCAAGCGCTGGATCAATCCACACACTTGAACTGCATCACTGTGCTTTCATTTCTTCTTACCACGCTTTGTTTTGTTCACCTCAACATGCGGCTTACCAAACAAATCACCACTCAGTGGGGATGGGAGTTTCTGTTTTTATGTGTTTTACCACCACTGATCTTTCCTGAAGCATTTTTTTTTTAAAGATTGTTTCCTTTCAGCAGCTGTTTTGTAGGTTCTGCCAGACTACACGGCATTACAAAGTCTACACCAATTATATATTTTTATGATGAAAATATACTTTAACTATAGCCCGCAGCTCTTTGATGTAGACAGAAATATTTGTCTCCTTTAACATTTTGGATAACTGCAAGGGACTTTGATGAACATCTGCCTTCTAATGCAGTATTTATATGCAAAAGTAGACGTGCCGTTTCATTTAATGTTTGACTGGAGCTAGTTGTATTCCGGAAGGAACAGGATGAACACCTGTCAGCTCTTTCTTGACTCTCTGAAACAATACGGAAGTACATTTTTGATGATCTGTATAATGTGTATAGCAGGGTTCTCCCCCACCCCCCTGGGTCCCGCTTACCTCCGCTACCGCTGGGGAACTTGCAGGCATTGCGTGGAGGTGTGGAGCGGCGACTGCATCGCCGAAGGTTCCCGGCAGCTCCCTTTGCAGGGCGCCCCCATCTTGGACGAGGATGCGCAGTGTATGAGTACGAGGCGGCCGGTACCCAGAGAGGGCTCCGCAGGGACTACAAGCCCCATAATGCACAGGGGCAGGGGATCAGGTGCCACAGATAAGCCAATAGGGCTGCGAGGATCCCTCTCCACCAGATATAGATACATTGCGTGCGCTGGGAGCACGCCAGTCGGAGCTGGGACACGGTAGGGGTAGGGTGTGTATGTGCAGGGAGTCATTGACCCCTGAACTAGGCCAGGGACCCCACTTAGGCCCCAGTTAGGCCTCGACTCCCCTCAGTTTGTGGTTGCTGGTGGGACCGGCCCATCAGTTAGGGACACTGCCTCTGTAGTGCCAGAAAGAGAGACACAGCCAGGAAGCGGCGGCGAACTATTTATTTATTTATTTATAAAATATTTTACCAGGAAGTAATACATTGAGAGTTACCTCTCGTTTTCAAGTATGTCCTGGGCACAGAGTTAAGACAAATAATACATGGTTACAAATACAGTTACATAAATGAACAGGGTATACATTATATACAAGACATTGCGTGCACAGTTAAAGAAAATATATATTATGAGCGTATGAAACAGTTACAGACCACATTAAAATGTGAGACAGCCTTAGATTTGAAAGAACTTAAACTGGTGGTGGATGTAAGAGTCTCCGGTAGGTTGTTCCAGTTTTGGGGTGCACGGTAAGAGAAGGAGGAGCGGCCGGATACTTTGTTGATCCTTGGGACCATGAACAGTCTTTTGGAGTCTGATCTCAGGTGATAGGTGCTGCATATGGAAGGGGTGAGGAGATTGTTCAGGTAGCTGGGTAGCTTGCCCATAAAGAATTTGAAGGCAAGACAGGAAAGGTGAACTTTGCGCCTAGACTCGAGTGATGACCAATCTAGTTCTTTGAGCATTTCGGAGTGATGAGTGTTGTAGTTGCATTGGAGAACGAAGTGACAAATTGAATTGTAGAGGGTGTCAAGTTTCCTAAGGTGGGTTTGAGGTGCTGAGCCATATACTACGGCTCCATAGTCAATAATTGGCATTAGCATCTGCTGTGCAATACGTTTTCTGACCAGGAGACTTAGGAGGATTTGTTCCTGTAAAGTACCCCTAGTTTGGCATAGGTCTTGGTTGTCAGGGTATCAATGTGCATCCCGAATGTTACGTGGGAGTCAAACCATATGCCCAGGTATTTAAAACTAGTGACAGGAGTTAGTGTGGTGTTAGTGTTGGTTCTAATCTGGAGCTCAGTCGCTGGAAGCTTTACAAATTTAGTCTTGGTCCCAAATACCATTGTTACAGTCTTGTCAGTGTTTAAAAACAGTTTGTTTTGGGAAATCCAGTTTTCGAGTCTGAAAAAGTCAGACTGAAGTATGTGTTGAAGGTCAGAGAGGCTATGGCTGTGTGCATATAGACTTGTGTTATCTGCATACATGTGTATTGAGGCTTCCTGACAAGCTGTGGGAAGATCATTGATGAACACTGAGAAGGGTAGGGGCCCCAGAACAGAGCCTTGCGGGACACCACAGGTGATATCCAGGGGGTTAGAGTTAGAGCCAGAGATGGACACATGTTGGGATCTACCTGATAGGTAGGACTGAAACCAGTTTAAAGCATGCTTCCCTATTCCAGAGCTCTGGAGTTTGTTAAGCAGGATAGCATGATCAACAGTATCAAAAGCCTTTGCAAATCTAGGAATACTGCACCAGTGAGTTGACCCCGTTCCATTCCACACTGGATCTCATTGCAAACTTTTAGCAGGGTAGTTACGGTAGAGTGTTTGGGGCGAAAGCCAGATTGGAATTGGCTAGGGAAATTTGTCTTGTTATAGTAATCGCTTAATTGGGAGTGGACACATTTTTCCATGACTTTGGATAGGATTGGGAGAAGGAGATTGGCCTGTAGTTTGAGACAGTGTTTTTGTCCCCACTTTTGAAGATTGGGACAACTCTGGCAGCTTTCCAGGTCTTTGGGATATGGCCTGCAGACAGGATAGAGATGACTATGGAAGCAATTGGTTTGGCAATTGTGGGGCACCAAGTCTTAGGAACCTGGATTGTAGTAAAGCAGGTCCACATAGGCTGCTTAGTTTTAATTTGAGGTGCGCTTGTGTAATCTCCTCTTCGGATACTGGGCCAAATTGAAAATTGTGGGCAGTGTTGGGAGGGGGTGGGGCTATGTGGGTACTCCCAGGATGAGATTCAGGTTTGTGGTTTGGGCTGCGTTTCGCAAATAAGTTAGTAGCACACCCCCCAAAGTAATCATTGAATGCATTTGCAATGTCGGTGGGGTTTGTCAGAGTAATATCGCCCTTAGTGATATTACTTGGCTGTTGATGGTTAGAAGGCTGGAATATGTTGCTGATAACCATTCAGAAGTTAGCTGGGTTTCATGTATTTTGGCGAAGATTGTCAGAGTAATATTGTGCTTTTGCATGCCTTGATTGCCTTGTGCACATGTTCCGCAGGCATCTGTAGTGATTGAGATCCTTGGTAGTGCCAGTTACTTTGTGGCTTTTCCACAAGGCATCCATGAACTGGTAGAGTGCTATGAGGTCAGGTGTAACCCATGGAAGGTGGGCACCTCGTACCCTTATTCTGCGTAGTGGAGCATGGGTATCGCAGAGTTTTAAGAACTCGGACTGGAAATAGTCGAGCGCAGAATCAGGGTCAGGAATTAAATCGATTCTGTGCCAAGGGCAGTTGGTAAGGTCAGCCAGAAACTGTTGTGGGTTAAAGTTTCTAAATGTTCTAGTGAGGAGAACTTTAGGGCTTGATTGGGGCGGTTTAATTTTCCTTACACAGTACACTATTGCATGGTCACTGAAAATGTCAGGAAGGATGCCAGAGGATTGGATTCTGCTGGGATTTGAGGAGAGAATCCAGTCTAGCAAGGAATGGTTGTGTGATTTCAGGTTTGTCTGTGTGGGTTGGGAAATGAGTTGCGATAGTTTAAGCGATTTAATTTGTGTGTGGATTTTGTGGTTTTTAGGGTCAAGCCAATTGAAGTTGAAATCCCCAAGAACTAGCAGCTCACTCTTCTCATTCAGAGAGGAAATGGAGTCAAGAAACTGGGTGATATCAGTCAGGGATTGTAGAGGGGCTTTAGGGGGGCGGTAGATGCCAGCTAGCAAGATGGGCTTAGAAAAGGGGAGGCAGATTCTGCCAAATAGGATTTCAAAAGAGGTTGGGCTCTGGGGGCAATTTAACAGTGTAAATTGTAATGTGTCTGCAATATAAAATAACACCCCTCCTCCTCTCTTTGGCCTCTCTCTCCTAGAAATGGAGTATCCCTGAATGGCAATATGTGCATCAGGGGTTTTAGGGGTTAGCCATGTTTCTGTAAGAACGATGGCTTTTGGTTTATGCATAAGTCACCATGCTCTTAGTTCATCCAGTTTGGGCAGCAGACTCCGGATATTTATATGTGCGACAGATAAACCTTTTTGGAATTTGAAGGGGGTATTCTCAGGGGTATGGGACAGAGTTGAAGTGGGAGGACCTGGGTTAGATTCAATATCACCTGCTAAAGAGAGTAATAGTATGAGTAGAAATGTGAGTAGTTGTTTGCAAGTTGTTACTTTATGATGTTTGCCATTTGAGTGTGTGGTGGTTGGTGTGCTGGTTTTCAGGGTTCTCCACCAACATTCAGTAGATAGTGCAAGGCTTTTGAGTAGTCCAGGGTGTATGGTGATGTTGGGTGTGGGCCAGTTGGGAGGAGTTTGTAGTTGATAGAGAGAATACCATTTCAATGAGGCCATGAGTTTCTAATTGTAGACACTAGGGTGATTGGGTGCCCAAGGGCCCCTCAGTACTTTGGGGATATCCCATTCAGGGTGGACATGGTGTTGGAGGACAGTGTGAAGGTACGGCCGTGCGTCGCCTAGTTGGTGGGACTGTTACCGTCATTATTCTAAGCATTCAGTAAAAACTGTTACTCTTACCAGTGTATTTATTATTGCATGGGTTCCTGTAATGGGGTTATTCCACATAGTAGGATCCTGTACAGGTGGAGGCGCTGTCCCCTGATAGATCGGGCACACCACACACCCCAGGTTCGAGCAGCGGAGGCCCAGGCCTCCTGTGAGCCGCAGGTAACGCACCACATGCACCGTAGCCGTCATATCTCCCTGGGGGCGGGGGAAGTGCGCTACATGTGGTATAAATACAACACAATGTGAATCCCCACAGGGGTCACAAAAGAGTTCCCTATTGATTGGGATACCGGGTATTCATAAGAGCTACCGTAGCCGGTATTGCGTTCATTACTCTGGGTCAATTGCACCCAAATATCCACTACTAAACAGTACTGTGTGAGTGCAATCAATAGGGAGTTCTTTTGTGACTGCCTGTGAGGATTCACATTGTGTTGTACAGTATACAGTATGTACCTATTATTCCCATATGCACTGCCAGTTTTATATCTATTGTTTATAACTTTGTGAATAAGGCTGAGAGGCTGGATTACTTTGTGTGTGTGTATTTTGTAATGTGGTATAAACCAATCATTGATTTTCTGAGATTTTCCCTATGATTAGCATGTTACATTTGAAAACATTATAAAATGGTGTAGTACATACATTTATACATACAGTATAGATATTGTTTGTAATTGAAATCCAAAAGTCAGAAACCACTAAATAATTGACAGTAAATTTCCTTAGATGCTGCTAAACCTTCAGCACTTTTCATAGCCCGTTAAAATCAGCGAGCTTTAAATTTTGCTCAGACTTGGCACCGTTTATTCAAGCTAAGCAAATGTCAAAATGTGAGTCCCCTCGTCATTGTTATAAAATCTAACAATCTATGTGTAGATGTATGGCATGATATACTGCAGCGGTGCGCAAACTGGGGGGTGCTAGATTTTCGGGGGACCGCGCGAGGCCTCTATAACACACTTACCTTCCAGCGATGTCCTGGTAACCCGGTGTCAAATGATGCCGCAGGGGCACGTGACATCCCATTACCATGGCAACGGGGCATCACTTGACCCTGCGTTTCATTTGACGCCTGGGCCAAGCAAGGGGGGTTGCGAGGCGCCGTGGAGAGCAGGCAGGGGTGCGCACGGGGAAAAGTTTGCGCACCCCTGATACAGTGTGTATGCAAATCAATCAAAAACACCACCATGTGCTAAAAAGTCACAAGTAAGTAATGTTTATTGTGTAATCCCCTAAAAGGGCATAACTGAACGTTAACACAGTTTCACTCCTTTAAGTTAGTGTAGGGTTTAATTTTTCCAACTGTTAGTGCTAATGATATGCAAAAGAGGTGATTCCCTTAACATCGCATATCCACTATAAGCCGTTAACGCAGGGAATTAATGTTCGGTTACTCAGGTTTTACCTAGAGTACGGGTCACTCCCATTCAGTATGGGTTTTCGAGGAGTGAGAGAACAAAACTGAACACACCTGAGATACCTGGAAATAAGCTAATTATGATATACAAAGAATATTACAAATATGAAAATGAACATAGTCCCCAGGTATCACGTGTGTGTGTAATTGTTTCCACGGGCGCTGAATCTCTCCACGCATTCTATAACGGAGTGTTTGTCGAGGTACAATATGTGTTACTTCAGGGGTTCTTAACTCCAGTGCTCAATAACCCTCCCAAAAGGTCAGGTTCTCAGAATATCCCTGCTTGAGTACAGGTGTTTCAGTTGAAGACTGAGCCACTGATTGAGCCACCTGTGCTGAAGCTGGGACATCCTGAAAACCTGACCTGTTGGGGGTGGGGGGGGGGGGGGAAGGGGGGCTTGAGGACTGGAGTTGAGAACCCCTGAGTTGGTTCTCTCCCTCTCTCTCTTATTTTAACTTGACGCAATGTAGTGCTAACTTAATCTGATGAATAAGATCTACAACAGCTGTTATTCTTGCAAATTATTAGCTATTTGGATATGCTTTTTGATAACCTAAAATGAATTGCCCGCACTTACTGTATCTGGGCCTACGTAAGCACAGTGAACCATACACATGTTGTAATGACAATATCTCAAAATCATTACACCATACTAAAGATGAATAGGTCAAACTAGATAAAATGTTGTGGCTTAGAATGATGAAAGGTTTAGAATGAGGCTTTTGCAGAGATAAAAAGAAACGGGTAATGCATAGATAATACACAGATTGTACAGTCCATTTTTTTTAAGTAAACATGTAAGTCTGAGAAAACTACAGTGGTGACAGAGTTAGAAAGATCTGAAAAACATAGTGGGAAGGAGTAGCCAGAAAACAATGTAGCATACAAGACATATAATATCAATAAAATAATATCAATAAAAAAAGGCCCAAGTGCAAATGCCCGTGCCCCCCCCAGAAAAATCTCCCGCCCCCCCTGGGGGGTGCGCCCTCCAGTTTGCGCACCGCTGCTCTAACACTTCTTTATTACTATATTGGATTTAAGGAGTTTTTTCAGACTTGGTACTGTTTAGTTCATTTGGGCCTAAATAGCCTACATATAAATCATACTTTGTCACTAGCTACAATCACCTTTTTTATTGTAGAGGTTGATGTATTGATAGAGTTCTGGCTGTCCCTTCAGCCAGCAGTTATTTTCTCTGTGATTGGTTGGTAGAGATGTTCCACTGAGCTGGTGCTTTTTACAAAGTTCTAAGGCTGGAGTGGCAAAGTTAATCCCGTGGCATGTATCATTGCAGCTGCTACAATGACAGGTTACTAGTGGGGAAAAGCTTCAGTTGCAACTTAATCTATGTCGAAAAAAGCATCAGTCCGACAATTTGTGAAGACATAACATTTCATATGAGTTGTTGTGGCTATTGTACTGAAATTGACTACAATTTGGGTTAGTAAAGTTGACTACTATTTGGGTTAATAGATAAATAAAAACTTAGAACTAACAAAAAATATTTGCAATCCTTTTACTTCCTACTGTAAAGTTTCCTTTATTTTTATGGCATCACCAAGACTAAACTGGTTCAACTGATATTCAGCGTTGTACTCAAGTCATTTTTATAGTGAATAATGTGGCCGGCAAAGTAATTTCTGGAGAGTCATTAAATAAGGAGACATTTGTACGACACCTGACATACGCCTCATTAATGTGCTTATGTTTGACTAATATACATCTTGTTTTCAATGAGATCCTGTTTATACAACAGAGAGACTCAGATTGCTGTAAAAAGCTTGAACCGACTTCAATCTTCATGCAGTGGCGTTGTACAGTACATGGAATAAGTATCAATAGCTGCTCCATCAAATCCATACAAGGGTTTTCATATAGGAAATCTTACTTGGGCCGCCCTGGTACACCACAAGTGTTATCTTTAAAAAAAACTTCAATGCTGTCACTTTTCTAAATGTTTATACTAGGAATGTGTCCAATGTATTTCTCACGTGTAATTCATGCAGCCATCCAGGTACAGTACATACTGTAGCGCATTACAGCAGTAATACACGTGACATAATATTGTAACACATAATGGGAATAAGCACTTCAGACATAAAATAGGACAAGGAGCTCCTGCCCTGAAGAGCTTACAATCTAAGTGGTAAATGGGGAGAGACAGTAAGAGGGTGCTCTGGTAAGTGCGTCTGCAAGGAGCCAAGGTCCGTGCATCTGAGATGTATAGTATCAGCCAGCAGAGCTTCCCATACGCTTCATTAAGGAGATGTGTTTTAACAAAGCTGAAGGTGGAGCGAGAGGGTGATAGTCGGATATTGAGGGGAAGGGCATTCCAGTGATGTGGGGTAGTAAGTGAGAAAGGTTTTAGGCTGGATATGTATAATACTTTCTCCATTATTTTGAACTGTGAGGTAACTATAGAGAAACCAATTAGAAAAAGCATAAAATGTACAGTATGTGCAAATCTTGTTCCTATGTTATCTAGTACAATTACATTGGTACGGTCTCTGAATATACTGAACCTTCAGAAGCGTTGACATACTGTAGACTACGCAGAATTAATTGTGCCACAATCTTCTCTGAACGAACTGAGGAATCCTGGCTGAAAGTGCACTTGATATTTGTTAAACATCAGGGTGGTTTGATCAGTTCCATTAAGTCGACAATCTTTTGACATTTAAAAACTCATAGAGAGAGGCTTTAGAGATAATATTACTTTAATGAACAAAAGGTATTTTTGATAGCGAAATTCTATTAACAACTGAAAATATCCGTGTGGCTTGAATCTATAAAAGCTTTAATTAAAAAAATGGTTTTACATTGCACAAATGTATGTTATATAATTAGAGGCATTTGTACAACAACCTTGCAGAACACAAAAGTATATGATCTAATAGAGGCGTCCTGTTTATAGCATTTTGGTATAGCAGCTTGCAAAAGAAATAAGTCGCATTCACGAACGGGTGTTAAAAATCATATTGAATTTGTTGTTAATGTGAGGGTTTAGTAAAATAAAAGCATTTGCTAAGAAAAATAATGCAGTATTAATCATGAAACCCTTGGCACTATTTATTATTCCTGGTAATAAGTAATGGTTAGAAATTATTAAATGAAATGTCTGTGAAAAACGTATACTATAAAACATTGCACATACTATATTTACTGGATGAGCTTACAATAACACATGGCACGGGAGATATATAGATATATAGATAACCCTCCCTGCCCGGCTCTTAGGGAGTTTACATCAGTGTCGGTGTTAGGGGTGCTCAGGATTCAGAGTGCAGGCTGAGTGCAGGTTGGGCATTGGTAATGCAATGATGGGCACCAGGAACTTTATTCATTCAAACAGGAGCTTTATTATCATTGAGTACCCTTGGCCTAGGCTGTGTGCGAGGCTTCCCTAGCTGCCCCCACTAGGAAGGGTCTGAGGCTATATATTTATTAGGCTACCTATAAAGTCCCTCTGCTCTTTAGCACTGGTAGCGCTCCATATCCACGGGGCCGCTGATGGGCCTAGCACTACTCCCTCGTTGATCAGCCTCCTTATATCAGGGTGGCCTGGCAGTACGTGACCTTCTGGGTGAGAGTCAGCGATGAACCCTCCTGTGGGGCTGTTCTAAATATGCTTATGGGCTACTTGGGAGCTCCCTTTCTCTCTGCATATCTTGGCAGTAGTACAAGACCATCTTGGTGGGCCGCTATATAAACAGGGTACTTTCCCTAACTGAAAACAATAAAGGAGATGCTGAACTTATCCTACACATAGGTTCTTACATAACTATTCACAGTGAGATCCTTCTCTTCAACTCCTCCTGGGATCTGCTTTCCAGAAGCTTCTCCCTGCTATTTATAGCCTTGCCTCCAGGCAGAAGGGGTGGGGCTTAATGCCTGCTGAGTGACTCCAGCAACATGTGATGGGGAAGGGCGTTACTCTGTGTGAAGCAACACAATCAACCCCTAAAGGCTCTTATGTATATGAGGTGCGGACGCTCCTGCGTGATGACGTAAAGTGATGAGACCTCAACGCATTTCGCATGTACAATGTGCTTTATCAGGGGTAGCGTCAGAAGGGGCAGGGCTCTTATATTTATACTCTTCTTGGAACAATGTATCCAGTTAGAAAATCAATCAGAGCCTACTGTATATCCATTAAGCGCAGATATAAATAATAAACACAAAAATGGAAATATATATATATAAAGCAACTGTAAATATTACTGTATGTTCATTTGCATGTCTTAGACAGGTCTGCAACCCTGTCTTTCCCCATTATCGCCCAGCATACAGCGCTTCCACTGCAGCAAGGGATTCTGGCAAATGACATGCAAATGAGCACTCAGTGCCACCTTTTATCTCAAGCTCGTATTACACAAGCAGATCCTATATATATATATATATATATTATACAGTGGTTGACAAATCACCAAAAAATCTACTCGCCACACAAAAAAATCTACTCGCCACCTAGTACCAAACGTGTGCTGCTTGGGCCAATATTTACTCGCCCGTTGGTTAAATCCACTCACCCGGGTCGAGCAAATGTATAGGTTTGTCGAACACTGTATATATATATATATATATATATATATATATATATATATATATATATATATATATATATATATATACACACACACACACACACACACACATGCACACGGGGGATAGATACATAACATACACATATATACAGGGGATACATACATGCACAAAGGCGTATGTATGTGTATGTGTATATATAAGGCCCCAGCTAGGCCCGACTCCCCTGTAGGTTGTGGCTGCTACAGGGACAGGCCCCTTAGACAGGGACACTGCCCCATTATCTGATTAGTGTCAGGGATACAGCAGAGGACGCCGCGCAGCAGATGTGGCCTGTAGTCTGGGACCACAACACTACTGCATTAAGAGACTATTAAGATGGGACCCTCCAGCTGGATACCACACCACGTGGAGGCGGACTCAGCGCTGATGGCATGGGACCGGACGGACCCCTGTCTTCAGTTGGTGCTACCAGTGTTGGAGCACCCGGCAGGTATACCACCATCTACAAAGTGCACCAACTATAACACTGTGGGCAGCGCTGTCACACACAATTCCGGGAGGGTTGGCTACTGTGGACACCAGGTTGGGTAGGTGCTGTGGGCACCTCTGTACATTGGGGGACACTCTCATCGGGGTGTGGACTAAGTGGATGGACAGTGGTGATTGGGTGTGTGGGTAAGGCCGTGCGAGGCCTGGGTATACGTATTGTGGTATTATTATTTGCATGTCAGTAAACCTGTTATTACATACTCTGTGTGTACTTATTACATTGGGTCCTGTGAAGTGGTTATCTGGCGCTGCCAGGATCCCTCACAGGTGGTGACGCTGTCACCAGACGATCCAGGTATACCCCAGGCTCCCAGCAGCGGAGGTTCAGGCCTCCTGTGAGCCACAGGTAAAGCACCACACACACACACACTTAGTAGCCGCCATAGCTCCCATAGGGTGGGGGAAACTGCATTACACATACATATGTACATACACTGTAGCAAAGTAGAAAGAGTGCCTCAGTGAGTAAAGACACTGACTGTAATTAACATCACTGACTTTTAAACAGGGGAACCTGGTTTAATTCCCTTTGTCGCCCCTTGTTTCCTTGGGCAAGTCACTTTATCTCCCTGTGCCTTATTTACCAAAAACAGAGATTGTCTGGGCAGGGATTGTGTCTGTAAAGAATTCCTATGTGCTGCGTACCATGCACTATATTGTAATTGTGACGCGCTTTGAGTCCCATTGAGAGAAAAGCACTTTATGAAATAAAGTTGTTGTTGTTATTAGTATTAACAATAGGACAGCACTCACAGGACTTGTACAGAAACTAAGTGAAGTTTATTGTATTAACATTTTGGTCCTGTCCAGGACTTCTCAACGCCTATACTGACAAACCATGTCCTGAGGCACATTGTGAGGAAGGGGGTACTGTCAGGCCCAACAAGATTAGAACCCACAATCTCTGGTAATCTCTGGTGTTCGGAGCAGGAATTCCAGCAGTGAGCTAAACCAGATGCTGGGTAGCTCCACTGTTGCAGCATACTTTTGAGCTCTACTGCTCACACCATTCACAACAATCTCGTCCATCTCCAGTGGTGAAATTAACTGCTAAATAATTGGATTGAGAAATTGTTGCAGTAGCACTAAAAAGCCCACTTGAATTTGTTCCCGGCGGATATCCGTGCGCGGATCGGATCTTGACAAGTTGGCCCATCTCTATTCAGTCAATGTAAAGTCAAATCTTTACAGGTGGGATGACCTGCAATACATTGTAATATGAAGATGACTACTCTCACAGAAGAGGAGATAATTCATGTCTTTTCATGGAATAGCTCAATCTGAGACATGATTATTCCATGACAGTCTGAAAATTGAACATTCATATGACAACAGATTTACATTCACTTCAAAATGGCAATCAATTTATTCAGAAATATTCTACAGTATATAAAATGCTGCATACCATATAGGTGCTGTAAAATGTAAGTGGGTATTTATAATGTCGAAATGTATCTGAACAACAAATTATTAATTTAGCTTTTCATGTACGCTACTTTAAATTGCTTTGCTACAAATAACAATGGGTACTGACTGACTTGCAAACATTCTATTATTGTATAACATTATTATTATTAGTATTGTTATTATGACACTATTGGCTTCTGATGGTAATTACTGTCCAATGCGTACTCTTTATGTAACCAACTCCAGCCCCGGAACCAACAGCGGGAGTCTTACTATGTCAAGTCACCCCTGTCAGTTATTTCATTTATTTATTTATAAAATATTTTACCAGGAAGTAATACATTGAGAGTTACCTCTCGTTTTCAAGTATGTCCTGGGCACAGAGTTAAGACAAATAATACATGGTTACAAATACAGTTACATAAATGAACAGGGTATACATTATATTCAAGACATAGCATGCACAGTTAAAGAAAATATATATTATGGGCGTATGAAACAGTTATAGACCAGATTAAAATGTGTGACAGCCTTAGTTTTGAAAGAACTTAAACTGGTGGTGGATGTGAGAGTCTCTGGTAGGTTGTTACAGTTTTGGGGTGCACGGTAAGAGAAGGAGGAATGGCCGGATACTTTGTTGAGCCTTGGGACCATGAACAGTCTTTTGGAGTCTGATCTCAGGTGATAAGTGCTGCATGTGGTAGGGGTGAGGAGCTTGTTAGATAGCTGGTTAGCATGCCCATAAAGAATTTAAAGGCAAGGTGAACTTTGCGCCTAGACTTGAGTGATGACCAATCTAGTTCTTTGAGCATTTCGCAGTGATGTGTGTTGTAGTTGCATTGGAGAACAAAATGACAAATTGAATTGTAGAGGGCGTTAAGTTTGCTAAGGTGGGTTTGAGGTGCCGAGCCATATACTATGTCTCCATAGTCAATAATTGGCATTAGCATCTGCTGTGCGATACGCTTTCTGACCAGGAGACTTAGGGAGGATTTGTTCCTGTAAAGTACCCCTAGTTTGGCATGTGTCTTGGTTGTCAAGGTATCAATGTGCATCACGAATATTAAGTGGGAGTCAAACCATATGCTCAGGTATTTAAAACTAGGGACAGGGGTTAGGGTGGTGTTAGCGTTGGTTCTAATATGGAGCTCAGTCGCTGGAAGCTTTAAAAATTTAGTCTTAGTCCCAATTACCATTGTTACAGTCTTGTCAGTGTTTAAAAACAGTTTGTTTTGGGAAATCCAGTTTTCGAGTGTCAAAAAGTCAGACTGAAGTATGTGTAGAAGGTAGGAAAGGCTATGGCTTTGTGCATATAGGATTGTGTCATCTGCATACATGTGTATTGAGGCCCCAGAACAGAGCCTTGCGGGACACCACAGGTGATATCCAGGGGGTTGGAGTTAGAGCCTGAGATGGACACATGTTGGGATCTACCTGATAGGTAGGACTGAAACCAGTTTAAAGCATTTAGTTAGATGGCAGAGAAGCAAGGCTCTATAAAAACAAATAATAACATGGGACATGTGGCAGTGAACTTTATGCTGACTTCTTGTCTGCTTTAAGTTTCATTTCACATGAGGAGGAGATGTGTTTGTGGGTAAGATGGTCAGCCAGGTACATTGCAGCAGGAAGCAGCATTCCATCTAAGTAGGACTTGTGAATTTAACTACAGATGATAATGGTTTAACAATGTGTTCTTCTGCCACTTTTTCAGTTTAACTCAATTTAAAGCTCATATACCGTATAGGTGCAGAAAGCTTCAGAGAATTCAGATGCAATCAGAACAATGATGTAATCAAAGCTTTGGCTTCTGAAGATCAAATACAGAAGTCATTTGTAGCATCTTGGGGTTGTTCATATTCAGTCATACATATCAAATCTATTTGCATATAGTACTTAAAAATGCAATTAGAAATCACAAACTGTGCAGACAATCATTATGAATGCTTTATTCTTTTTAAGTGCCTATAAATGCAAATAGTTGAAATAATTTATTACTAACGAAGTTCTACTACTAAGAAAGATTTTATTCAGTTTCCTCAAAAAGTCACTAAACTATACCTAGAAAAGTTAATTCCATTTTAAAGTTTAGAATATTTTTTTTTTATTGGTTAGGGAAGAAACAATATTAATGCCCATATTGTCATTCCACTGCATAGTAAATAGAGGCCTTGGGGTAAATTCTATATACTGCAGACTGATGCTGGAGTTCAGTCCATTTTCGGTCGAAAATCTCTATTAAAATCTATGAGGATTTTCAACCAAAAATGACCTGAATGGCCACATCGGATATTGGACACTTAAGCCCAGATCCACAATGCTCTGTTATTTATTTAAGATGTTAACTTCAGTTAACCGCACTATGACTTGTGTATGTGAAAGGGTTTCAAACCTCCAGCTAGCCAGCTGACACCTCTCAGAAAGGCACTAAACATTAGCAATATCTCCCCTAAAACGTCACACTGCACCTCAATTATGCTGCCACCACCAAGACTAATTTACGGTTTTACCCTCAGGCGTCCTTGGTCATCTGTTTACTTTGTGCACAGGAGTCTCTCCACATGTTGTCTAAATGTGTGTTGGGGGGTGGGGGGTGTGAGGGAATATATATATATATATATATATATATATATATATATAGCACTTGGGACCTACTGTACAGTGTTAGAGGGAACACCTCTTTTGCAAATCATTAGTACAAATGTTTTTATAGTTCATGCTAGGCAGCTGACAACAACATTTAATACTGCGATAGTGAGCTTTGAAGATACGAGTTAAGTCAATAACGGAGCTCTGTTGTTCTCAGTGCTTACGACTCCTAAGATACATGTAATTTGTATATGTTTTCTGTAGTGTGTCTTTGATGGGATATTTTATTTTCTGACTTGACTCTATCCGGCGCCTGTGTGGGGGCCAACCCCCATCCCCTGCTCACTAAACCTGGGACCCAGGTCAGTACTCTGTTGTGGGCCCTATAAATCCTTTCTGCAGATGTATACATATAATGCACATTGGAGCACAACATGGTGCAGTATTCCTGTGATTTGGTACATAGGTACAATTTAGTCTTTATTGTCAGAAGAAGCCTTTTTCATCTGAAAATCGACATTGAGTCAATTGGGATTTTGATAAGCAAACACACTGAACGGCCAATTCTGAGTGTATAGAATGAACCCATATAATATTATCTGTTAACACATGTTCCATTAGTTCATGAAAAGGTATCACAAAATACAGTATAACAAATGTACACTTCTCCAGGATTCACATGTATACTATTTACTATTTATAGTAGATATGTGGCCATATTATTGAGAGTAAATGCACATACTGTACCCCTATTCAGCATAGTATTTCCTCATCACTGGTTCACTTTAAATAACATGAATGGCCAATATAAAAATCCAGTCCGTATTTAAATAATGTATTGGTCTTTCACTCATACTATAGGTCAGGGACGGCCAACTCCAGTCCTCAAGGGCCACCAACAGGTCAGGCTTTAAGGATATCCCTGCTTTAGCATAGATGGCTCAATCTGATTGAGTCTCCTGTGCTGAAGCAGGCCACCCCTGCTATAGATGATCTTTACAAATCCCTGTCTCCTTGTGCCTCAGTTTATCCTCCTGTAGTTAAATAATAACTGCACCTTTTCCCTATAGTCTCTCTCTACTTAAACACGTTTGTGGAAACCGAGGGCCCGAAATGCACTGTTAAGAGGTTGTTGCATTTTTACTTCTGAAATATAATTGTGCAAGTTTTTTTTTGTACGTTTAAAGAGGTACTGTAATATGGAAACAAAATATTATTAAATATTAGCCATATCAGATTTGTGTCTCTCAATACAATTTAGCGTGCCATTGGCACTCTGGTTTCAGGATCACGTGGTTTCCAGTTTCTCCTGAACACAAGGGGAAGTCCTCCTCTTTCATCCTTGTTGTGGTAGTTGTGATCTGTCCGAGACATGGGCAAATATGCCAAGACGTTCGATGAATATCATGAGGGCCCCAAATATAAGATGGCATTTGTACAGGCTAAAGTGCAGATCCTTGTTGGAACAAATTAAACTAACAGTTACTTTTCATTTGCCAGCAGAGGCACTTTACTAAACCTCTTTAATTCTATCCAAATAATAAGCTAATGAGATACAGTATGTGCACACAGCCCCATTTCAGTGAAAAGGGTACGGGATAAGACAAAGAGATAGGAACATTTACAGCACAAACATTGAAACATTATTTCAAATTCTTAGTTCTTGTTAACAAATTAAATCTGGTTATGTTTAGAAAGCAGGGTACATACAGTGGTAATATAAAATGTAAAATAGACAAAGAATGTGTTACTGAGCTTTCAAATAGCTTGATAGGTAGGATATGCTATTGAGAACGCATATGTATCGCAGCGTGTAACTTTTTTCTGTACATATGGTTTAATTATCTGTAAAAAGGTATCGCTGTGATTTTGCACGTGTGAAAAGAAAGGAGATAACAGCTTTACAAGCGATTTTGTAGTAGCTCTACATATACACATGACCAAATATACAGTATGAAAAGGTTAGAAGATAAAATCAATGCAAAAGTCAATAAAGATGCTTCAGAGTTTATGCCCCAGTAAAGTGAATAACAAAGTTACGTTACATTTTACAACCATTGGATTTAAACTGAGGAAGTGACCAGTTAGGGTTTAGCAATTTACATTAACTCTATCTCTTTATTATGCAATGTAAAGGGGGGATTGATGTAAACCCCTGTGCCTACAAGCAACACAGGCTGACTTCCCCCTAGCAGGTTCCTCTCTACAGGACAGGTGACTGTAGCAAGCCAGTAGGAAGGCGAAGGAGGAGGAACTAAGAGAGAGAAAGGAGCTCTTAAGGGGGCAGCCATGACAGTTGAGTCAGTTCCTGTCTGACCCTGAAGGCGTTTTGAGAGAGTGCTGCATAGCTGTACTAGCACGTGCAGTGCAGGACGAGACCGCATGGTGTGAGGGAGAGAGAGATAACCGCGAGGCGGAGCCCACCCTAGCGGGACCATGCGGCATGTTGTGAGTGATTGAGACACACAGCAGAGGCTACCTCCCCCCCCGACTGCATTCATAGTTGTACCAAAGCAACTTTGCAAAGCACAGGCCTGCAACACACATGCACCTTCTAACGAGCTCCAACGGGTGTGCTGACACCCCTAACATATAGGCCACTACCCCCAGGACTGGGTGGCTTGACAGTGCTAGACTCTATAGCTCATTCGCGCAGTGAATAGTGATAAATGTGTAGTAGTGTGTAAAGTGATCCTGCAGTTAAGGATCATGGTGTCAGGTTGGCTACTATTCATATATATATATGTGTATAAAACCCATTATAATTTGATACTATTCTGGAGGCCAGGGTCATGTGTAGGATGATTAGCCCAGATAGGTTCAACTCAACCCTCTTTCCAAAACACAACAAGTCCTGTATCTTTTCTTCACTTTATTCAGGGAAAGTAGCATTAAAGATAGGCACTTGTGGAAGAGATGTTGGTGTTTAGATAATGTCTCTCTGTGGGTGCTTGGTTGTAAGGGCAGGTGAAAAGGATAATCCTGCCACTAGAGCAGTTACAGAAGATACTCACTCAGCCAGTGATGATGGTGGAAAGAGGACGTGTGAGTGTATTCTGGGTAACAAGATAGCCTGGGGACAGACCATCTGTCAGCAAACCAGAGGGGGAGAAGGCAGACTAACCCAACCTGAGGGAAAGGCTGAGATTGCTATAGCAACTCACTGAAAGGTCTAAGTAAACAACAAGTGTAACGAAATGTTGCTCTTACATGCAGCAAGCTGCTGGAACAGGGGAAATATCAGGCAACTGAACAAGGGAGAAATGAATCCCATAAACTAAAAGGGGAGACAGAGGAATATGGAATCTAGTTCCAGGACACTCCCCGTCTGGTATCTGGAGATACCACTATATTCTAGGTATATGTGGAACATATGTGCAATATAACATAACATAACAACGCAAAGTTCATATCCACATAACGTTGGGATACCGGCCGGTACCACCAGCTTGAAGTCCTTTGCCATCTCGGTAAGGTAGGTAGGCGGATGCACTGCTCTAGGTTAGCTTGATGCACCACAATGTCTCTCAGAGTCCACAGAATTGATAGTCAGTTCTTCCTTGTTATAGTCCGATTTAGGCATTAGGAGGATAATCTCTGTGATGGGTCTTAAAAAGGTTTTAACAATCCCATTTTGGGTCACCCGAACTTCTACCTTGCGGACCCTTTCATCTTCGCTTGGGATGGTTTTGATAATAAGTCCCATGGGCCATTCGTTTCTTGTCACCTGTTTGTCTTTCAACAGAACCACATCTCCTACTTGGATATCTGGTTTAACCGTTTGCCATTTATGGCGTTCCAGGAGTGTCACCAGATACTCGCGTCTCCAGCGTTTCCAAAATGTGTTGGCCAAGCGCTGCACCTGTCTCCACTGTCGTTTATACATATCCTTAGAGTTGAAACCTTCGACTGGGGTGGGGATGTTCCCTACTTTCTGGGTTAGCAGCATTGCTGGTGTCTAAATACTTGGCGATTCTGGATCTGTTGACACTGGAATCAAAGGCCTAGCATTAATTATCGCTGATATTTCGGCCATGAATGTGGTTAACACTTCGTGGGTGAGTCGAGTCAAATCGGTTTTCAGCATCATAGAGTCCAAGATATGCCGGACCACCCCAATCATGCGTTCCCATGCTCCGCCCATGTGAGAGGAGTGAGGAGGGTTGAATGTCCACGTACACTCTTGGTCACGCAGGTATCTCTGGATACTGTTGTCTCTATTAGCTTTAGTGTTTATTTGTAATTCCTTACATGCTCCAACAAAATTGGTGCCGCAATCGGAGCGTATTTGTTTAACTGGTCCTCTGATTGCAAAGAATCTTCTGAGGGCATTTATGAAGCTTGAAGCATCCATTGATTCTATGATTTCGATGTGTATAGCTCGCATACTCATGCAGGTGAAGAGTACCGCCCATCGTTTACTGTTTGCTTGTCCGCCTCTCGTTCTACGTGAGATGACCATCCAGGGCCCAAATACATTGATTCCTACACAGGTAAAGGGGGGTTCTGTATTAAGTCTGTCGATAGGTAAATCTGCCATCCTTTGGTCTTGGCTTTTGCCTCGCAGCATTCGGCACCTAACACATTTGTGGAGATTACTGGCCACGCACCTTTTCATGCCAACGACCCAAATGCCCGCCGCCCTAATAGCGCCTTCGGTGAAGTGTCGTCCCTGATGCATGACTTGTTCGTGGTAGTAGTGCACCAACAAAGTAGTGATGTGATGCCGGCCAGGGATGATAAGAGGATTGCTTTCCTCCCTGCTCAGTTGGGACTTGTTGAGGCGGCCTCCTACTCTCATGAGGCCGTCATCGTCGATGAAGGGATTCAACTTCCAAAGTGGGCTGTTTTTGGGGACACTCTTCCCTCCACGAATGCAATTGATTTCTTCCGCATACGTTTCTCTCTGAACATGACGGAGAACAGTTTCCTTAGCCCTTGTGACTTCCTCCACGGTGCGCAACTCTTTGCAGATGTGCCAGCCATGGCAGCTGGTAGTTTTACCATCTGGTGTCTGGCGGAAGGCTATATGCCTGAGATGGGCTACTGCTCGCAGAAGGGCTGTCCACCTTGAGAAGCGATGGAATCGATGTGATCCGAATGCGTTTCTGTGCAATACATTGGTGAGTAACACGGATACTTGTGGGGGCCTTATCTCCGTATCCTTCTCGGGATCCACGAGTTCAAAGTCGCCAACTAGGGTTGGTGGCGTTTCCGCGGGCTGCGCAATAAACGTTGGTCCTGTGAGCCACGACGCGTTCTGCAGTTGTGATGCGGGTACTGATCTGGTGGCATGATCTGCAGGATTTTTATCTGTGGGCACGTGGTGCCATTGTTCTGGTTGGGTTGACTTCCTGATTCTTTCTACAAAGTTGGCCATGTATACGTAGAATCTCCTTTTCTTGTTGTATATGTAGCCCAGTACCACCTTGCTATCTGTGTAGAATCTGACGGCATCTGGTTTGCAGTCCATCTCGTTCTCGATGAGCTCCGCCAGTTCTACCGCTAAACACTGCACCACATAGCTCGAGTCTGGGTATAGTATGGTCGGGTTGTGGCGCCAGCTTAGCCTTGCCAAGGATGAACCTGATATGGTAACTTCTGCCCACGTCCGTGGTTTTTAGGTAGGCCACCGCTGCTATGGCTTTTGTGGAGGCAAAGAATACGCAAAGCTCTTTGCTGTGTGCGCCGGTGAGAGATATAGGTGAGTAGGGGCGTGGGATCTGAAGTTGCTCAAGGGCCTTCAAGGAATACTTCCACGTCTCCCACTCTTTCCATTTTTCTGGGGGTAGTGGGGTGTCCCATTCCTGCTTTTCGAAGGACATTTCTCTGAGAAGACTTCCCTCATATAGTGACAGGAGCCACGAATCCTAGCGGATCGTAAAGACTGTTAACGGTGGACAGGACTCCGCGACTTGTGTAGGGTTTTTCTTCGATGGTTACCTGGAACGTAAAGGTATCTGTTTTAAGATTCCAGTTTATCCCCAGGCTCCGCTGTATGGGAGGCGTGTCGGTCCCCAGATCCAAATTCTTGAGATCGTTTGTGTGATCATCTGCGTGGAACGCCTTCATCACTATGGCACTATTGGAAGCTATTTTGTGCAATCTTAGGTTGGCATTTGCTAACATCTTTTGTGTCCTTTTGAGTAGATCTATGGCTTCTTCTTCGGTGGGAACTGATTTTAATCCGTCGTCCACATAGAAGTCTCTTTCGACGAAGTTCCTGGCGTCTTTCCCGAACTCTGCTTCTCCGTCTTGGGCCGTTCTTCTGAGGCCGTAGGCAGCCACCGCAGGTGATCGGCTGTTCCCGAAGACATGTACTTTCATGCGGTACTCTATGATTTCGTTTTCTATGTCGTTATCTTGGTACCACAGGAATCTTAGGTAGTTACGGTTGTCTTCTCGAACAAGGAAGCAGTGGAATGTCTGCTGTTACGGCGATTGGCTCCTTGCGGAAGCGGACCAACACTCCCAGAAGACTGTTCGTCAGGTCCAGCCCGGTGAGGAGAACATCGTTTAGGGAGACTCCCTGATGCTGAGCACTGGAATCGAATACCACTTGAATTTGGCCAGGTTTCTGGGGGTGATAGACGCCAAACGACGGGAGGTACCAGCATTCTTCGCCTTCTCTCAGTGGGGGCGCCGACTCTGCATGACCACTGCGGAAGATCTTCTGCATGAAGGCCACAAAGTGTTCCTTGGTCTCCGGTTTCCTTTGTAGGTTACGGCGAAGCGAAGCGAGCCTAGACATGGCGTATTGTTTGTTTGGGAGGCGTCTTCTTGGTGAGCGGAATGGTAGTGGGGCCACCCAACTGCCTAATTCGTCCTTGAAGAGCTCCTTATCCATTAACCCCAAGAACTCTTTATCTTGCATTGATGGCGCCTGTTTGTCGTCGTCCTTTGTTGTCTGGAAAGCTGCACGCCCTAGGTCATCTGAGTATTTTTCTGTCACAAGCGCATCTCCATAGTTCCTTTTGGTCTCGAGCTTCTCGTGGACCTGGAAGTGGTTCGGACAGGGTTTGAAGTGGGATGCACGACCGTTCTCCAACAAGTTTGTTCGCAGGGCGTCTACGTTGTCGGGTCCTCGTATCCTGTCTATGCATACTTCTCCCACTACCACCCATCCTAGATCGAGCCTTTGAGCGCTTGGGCCGTTGTGGTCCCCGTTTCGCTGTTCGCGGATCTTGTGTGCTCTCATGATGTCCCCGCCAAGTAGCAGCGTGATCTGGGCGCCTTCGTCTAGTGGTGGGATACGATCGGCAATAGCTTTTAGATGAGGATGGTGTCGTGCCACGTCTGGTGTGGGGATTTCGCTCCTATCTTCTGCCATGTGATTGCACTCGATGAGTGGGGGAAGGGGCATTTTCACTTTGCTGTCTATTGAGCATATGGTGTAGCCATTCACTCTTCTCCCTGTAGTCTCTATTCGCCCTGCGCACATTCTGAGAGTGTAAGGAGAAGCGCTGTCTTGTATGTTGAACATGTCGAAGAATTCTGACCTGACCAGCGATCGGTTGCTCTGGTCGTCGATGATAGCATACATCCTTTTAGCTCTTTGGGGTTGTCCCTCTGGGTGCACTGCTACGAGACATATTTGAGAGCAAGATCTACCATCGCTTCTTTCTCCACATACCTCTGTGCATTTGGACGCTACCGACGTCGTGGGGGGTGTATCTCCCTCTTCTTCCTCCCCGCCCTGCTTTGTCGAAGGGTTAGGGGCTTTGCTTGATTTGGGCTTCATAGCCTCTGGGTGTAAAGCGGCTATGTGCCTGTCGCTATCGCACTCTGTGCATTTCATAGCTTCTTTGCAGTCCTTGAATAAATTTGTTGTGGAAGCACAACATTTGAAACAAGCTCCCCATTCCCTGAGTAAGTTATTTCGCTCCTCTATGGGCTTCATTCTGAATCCGATACACTTGTTAAGCGGATGCGGCCTTTTGTGTATAGGGCATTCTTTGTTAAGGTCCCTTGGTTTCTTGTCCCTGACGGCCGCTTGGCCGGGACTCGCGTGGGTCGTAGGGGGCACGTCCGTCCTGTGGACCGAGATGGGTGTTCTGGCGTCCTTGTATCTCGCTGCAGACCTTTCGTTCCTCGGGTGGCTGGTACTGGATGTGGTCTGCGCACCTAGGATGAAGCTGGGGTCGTTTCTCGTCCTTGCTGCTTTGCGAATGAAGCTTAAGAAAACTGAGAATGGGGGGTAGGTGACTTGCTTCTCCCTTTTGTATTTGGAGCTTTGTGAAATCCACCTTTCTTGGAGTTTGAAGGGTAGCTTCTCCAGGATGGGTCTCACTCCACGAGCTGAGTCTAGGACGTCGAGACCTGTTAGGGACTGGTCTTTTCTTGCAACCTCCAGCTCTTGCAGCAGGTCTCCGAGCTCTCATAACTTCGAGTAGTCTCTAGTTGTGATCTTGGGAAAGCTGTTGACTCTTTTGAAGAGCGAATCCTCGACTGCTTCGGGGCTACCGTAGCACTCTTCTAGCCTTTCCCACACTAGGTCAAGACCTACTTGGGGGTGGTTCGCATTTGCCGTCCGAAGTCTCTTCACGTGCTCCCTGGATTCGTTTCCCAGCCATTTGAATAGCAGGTTGAGCTCTTCTCTTGCTGAGAAGCCCAAGCTGTTGATTGTGTCCTTGAACGTGAACTTCCACGTCCGGTAGTTCTCAGGGTAGTCGTCAAAGCTGATGAGTCTTGTTTGCACCAGGTCACGCCGGATCATGTACTTTGCTATGTCTGTCAGGCCTGAGGCATCGGCGTGTTGGTCACGTTCTGAGGTAGTTGCTGGGAGGGTCCGTGCGGTCGCCTCCTCCTTGGTGTGGACGCGTGATGACTGCTGGTCAGTGTGAGGGGCTGTGTTCTCCCGTGGGGGTGTACCTGGATTGCGAGCCTGTTATGGTGTATCCGTGTGCGCGCTGGCGTGTGGATCACTGTTGCGGCTGTGGCTATCCCAGGCAGCATGTACCATTGAAGGAGCAGCGTCTTCTCCTCGTGGACCTAGCATGTCCTCGGTATCTGTGGAGTCACTCCCTCCGTGTTGAGATGGTCCGCTGGTAGTCTTCAGTGCGTTGGGCTGGATCCTCTGAGGCTATCGGTCTGTACGGTTGCTCCCCACCGTCCTGTTGCGCGGCTGCTTCTAGGACTTCAGCTTGGGCTATGGCGGCGGCGGCTTCCTTCTCTTGATTAAGTGCCTCTAGTTCCGCATCAAATTTGGCTTTCCTACGCGTAGTGGCTGCGGCAGTAGTGGCGGAAGCGGTGGCGGCATTAGCGGCGGCTGTCTGTTCCTCCTCTTCTATGCGCGCTCTTCCTGCTCTTATGGCTGCCTCTCTGCGACTATATTCGGCCCTGGCACGTGCGGCCTCTGCGGCGGCTCGCGCCTTGGTAGCGTTTGTGCTTGCACTGGACGCGTTAGAATGCGCTGATCTTGCTGACCTTGATGAGTGCCTGGATGTGCTTGAGCGCTGCGATGCGGTCTCCAGGAGGAGCTCTTTTCTCTCGCTTTGGGCGTCTGCGATGGCGGTTCGCACGCGGCTGTCACGTGTCAAGTCAATATTGTGCTGTAAGTCCCTTTCTTGTAGGCTTTCGCCGGTATTAGCCCTGGCCAAGTAAGTGACGTATGCCTCTGACAGCCCTTGGTAGCATAAGTGGTCTATCTTTAATTGAGTTATTGCCTGCTGGAGCTGTTGTACAGAATTACCAGCTGCGGCGACATTGCGTATCCCAAGTGTGGTAGTGTTCCAGGCCAACTCTAATTTAGCGCGGTGCGCTTCAATGTCAGTCTCGTATTTTTCGCGGGCCTTTTGTGTCAGTGTGACTGTCCGTTTGGGCCTTGCGTCTGCCTGCGCCTGTTGCAGTTGCGCAGCGGTCTCTGTGTCTGAGTGATCACTCTCCTGCGTGATATCTAGTGAGGCTCTGAGTTCTGCCATGCTGTAGGTGTGTGTAGGCCTTTAGCCAGTGCGTCTGGCGTGCGGTATTTTACCTGTGTCAGCGATGGGCGACTGTCTCAGATGATGCCGAGCGGTGTCCTGCAGCGTTCAGCGTAGGGGTAGCTGTACTCACAGGTGACCGGTGGCTCTGACCCGTGTCCTGGCGGGTGTCCGGTGACGGGGCCCTTGGTGGCGCTATCCGGGAGACGTGCGCAGGGGATAGGTGAGATGGTAACTCCTCACTGAGAAACTGTGCAGAGGGTGAACTCAAAAAGACAGAGAAGGCAATCAAGGCTCTGTGTGTAATGGACTTTCTGTCTGCAAAGCTGCGTGTGCAGTGTAAGCTGCTTGCTGCTTGTCAGTCTGCAGAGACTACTCTGTGTTATCATAAAGTCTAGAGTAGCAGCTCCTGTAAGTGTCTGTAAGGCACACGGTCTCCCTTTTCACTATTCTGGAGGCCAGGGTCATGTGTAGGATGATTAGCCCAGATATGTTCAACTCAACCCTCTTTCCAAAACACAACAAGTCCTGTATCTTTTCTTCACTTTATTCAGGGAAAGTAGCATTAAAGACAGGCACTTGTGGAAGAGATGTTGGTGTTTAGATAATGTCTCTCTGTGGGTGCTTGGTAGTAAGGTCAGGTGAAAAGGATAATCCTGCCACTAGAGCAGTTACAGAAGATACTCACTCAGCCAGTGATGATGGTGGAAACAGGAAGTGTGAGTGTATTCTGGGTAACAAGATAGCCTGGGGACAGACCATCTGTCAGCAAACCAGAGGGGGAGAAGGCAGACAAACCCAACCTGAGGGAAAGGCTGAGATTGCTATAGCAACTCACTGAAAGGTCTAAGTAAACAACAAGTGTAACGAAATGTTGCTCTTACATGCAGCAAGCTGCTGGAACAGGGGAAATATCAGGCAACTGAACAAGGGAGAAATGAATTCCATAAACTAAAAGGGGAGACAGAGGAATATGGAATCTAGTTCCAGGACAGATACTGTTGTTTTGTGTCTAGTTGCTCTGGCCTCTCGTCATGTGTATTGCATACTAATATTATATATATTATATATTATATATACAAAAGAAGACAGCGTGGCTCCCATAGCATTTTACTGTATAAAATAATTTAATAAATGCTCAATGCCCAGATTACAGCTCACAATGTATACAATCAATACAGGCAAGGGTCTCAAACCAAAATCTTTAAGGACTTCACTTGTTCCTCCGTTCGATACACCGTGCCCATGTGTCTTCCGTCACGGACGCCAGGGGTGTGCGTCCACACTGAGTCCCTTCCTGGCTAAAGTCTTGCGATAATTGTCCCGGATGCCACAGCAATCAATGCACCGTGCATAAACTGCAGATTCGCCACAAGGAGTACTGGAGTACTTAGATGCAATATACCCAACATAAAATGGTATATTGGAGATAGATTCTAATAGTCCATAAATGGATAGAGTATCCTTTTCTTGCCCTACGCGTTTCATCGCAGTATGCACCTTCCTCAGGGGATATTTTTTGCAGTACTCAGTGTGACATTTATATAGCATAGTACTCAATTAGTTAATTAATTAGTTAACTGGCTACACACTGATACTACATAGGTAACAGATTGTGCATCTGCTTTGAATGGGAAGAAGTGAAGAAAAGGGGGGGGGGAGGGAAGGAAAATCACATATTACAAAAGCTAATGAACAGAAACAGGTCACCTGATAAATGCAAAGCTCCTATATGAAATACCATAAATATACACATATATAATATACTACAGTAACTTCATATGAGACATCTGAACAGTATTTGTAGACATACATTATTGTGTTAAACCCTAGGTTGCTGGATGAGTAAAATCCTCAAGTCATTCTTAGTGTATAATTTAACTCTCAATATATTCCATTAAACAACAAACCTAGTGGTGAAACACAAAATTCAATATACTGTGCACGTGTCATTCCTATAAATGGGACCATAACCCATATATAATATACATATAAATGATTTATAAAATAATACTTAATATTAAATGTATAATATTTACAATAAAAACAAGACATAATTAAAACATATTTTCTTAATAAATGTATAACAATGTTGCTAATATAAAAAAAATACTAATATAAAATTACTTTATTATCTATAAAATAATCAGTGTATTTGAATATGCAATGTTAAAAAATGTTAAAAACTATATAACACAGGATGATGAGGCCAACAACTATCACAAGAGAATACCCAAAGGTATGTTCGTTGAAACCCTTGGGGGACAGTGTATCTAATGTATAGATCCAGAAGGTTTCCCTAAGGCAAAACCTCCTTAATCTACCCCCCCCCCCCTAATAGGGACAACAACACACACTCTAGACCCCTAATGGTCATAGAGGAGGGATCTCTATTGTGATATTGTGAGAAATGTTTTGAAAGACTATGAGCTAGGTTCCCATTAATGACGTTTCTCCTATGCTTTAGGAACGTAGTACTCATGGTACGTGTGGTTCTACCAGATACTGGGGACTACAAGAACAGGATATGAGGTAAATGATAAAGGTAGAAAGACAATTGATTCTACCCTTTACCTCATATTCCTTCTGTTTGGAGAAGGAACAAAATCCCTTGCTGGCAACTAGATGTTTGCATGCGAGACAGCGTTTGCATCCACATGGGAAGTTACCGCAGGGTTGAGTGGAAACAATGGAACTACCTTTAGCGACATCTCTCAACCGGCTAGGGGCCACAATGTTCTTAATATTTCTGGCCTTTTTATATGTGACCGGTATATTTGGTGGTAATATAGGCCCCAAAATGGGATCGCTTTTAAGGATGCTCCAATGTTTGCTCAACATCCCTTTTATTATGGAAGCTGATTGGTTATATTTTGTAATGAATCTGGGACAGATAGCTTGATTTGATCCCTTATCACTATCTCTAGTCTGAATGATGGGGACTAGTCTTGGTCTTTGATTGATTTGAAAATGTATCCCTATTGATAGTTTTAACCTCATTGAACATTTTAGTGACAGAATCCTTTTTCAGTGAATTTAGAGACTAATTCATAACCCTGTGTTTCAAAGTCTTGCTGAGATGAGCAATTTCTTTTAATCCGATAAAACTGACTTTTTGGTATATTTTCCAGCCATTTACTGTGGTGGTTACTCAATGCACAGAGATAACCATTAACAGACACTTCTTTAAAATGAGTTTTAGTAAATATTTGATCATCACCACCATCCGTCACATACAATACGAGATCTAAAAACTTAATTTATCTGGGTTTTCAAATGTAAATGCCAAACCCATCTCGTTAACGTTAAATGACTGAAGAATCTCCAAAAGTTCTGATTCCTCTCCTTCCCAGATGATGATGATGTCATCTATGAAACGGCCATAAAACACGAGGCCCGCCCCCAGTCTAGCATTAGCCCACACATGCAGGTCCTCCCACAACCCCAGGTATAGGTTTGCATAACTGAGGGAGAATCGCGTGCCCATGGCCGTTCCACAGATCTGTAAATAAAAATTATTTTCAAAAAGAAAATAGTTGTGCTGTAGTATAAAGGATATGCTGGAAAGTATAAAATCTTTTTGACCTCGATGTACTGAGGGATCTTTATCCAAAAAGTAGTTCACTGCTTCTATCCCCCTGTGATGTTCTATACAAGTGTATAGTGAAGAAACATCGCAGGTGGCCCAGTGATAGGAGGATTTCCACCGTATGTCTTTGACCGAGTCGATGACATGCAGCGTGTCTCTCAGATATTATCTGAGTGTGGTCACATATAGATGTAAAAAGTGGTCCACATACTGAGACACGCTGGACGTCATCGACTCTATCCCCGACACTTTTGGCTTCCCTGGAGGACAGTCAAGGCTCTTGTGAATCTTAGGGAGAGGGTAGAAGATAGGAATCCTCGGGTGTTCTATGTACAGGAACTTGAACTCGGACAGTGTACACTGGCGACACACTTTATTCGAGCTCGGCTAGTCCCACGAATTCGGGTATACCCGGGTGTATTGAGGTTTGTGACTGTTTTCTGCCCGAGTGCATTGAGTTATTTTCCGGCAGGGATTGAAGCATTTTATTCCCGCTGGCTGCAATACTGCACAGTACATATATATATACTGCATTACAATTCATGAATTTATGCCATCTGGTAGACACGCGAAGCATTGCAGCCTATTAAATCCTAATCATTATCATTTAACAGATCAGCCGCCCGTCAGCCAGGCATGAACCCAGGCTGGGAAGGCAAATGCAACGGGGCTTGTCAGAGGTGAGGAGCGGCGCATTCCAGGTATCTGCCAGGTACATACCGGGTATTTGCTCGAATAAAGTGTGTCGGTGCAGTAATAATAGTACTGTCTCTTGCCTCTACCAGATGTTTATGGTATAAAGATTGATATTCAATGGTGGGGTCACCCTCAAGAGTTGTATAAAATGTTTCATTTTGCAATAAACGATTTGCTTCCTGCACATAGAGCTCCCAATCCTGAATAACAATACCACCTCCCTTATCTGCCTGGCGGATGACAATATTGTCTTGAGTACAAAACTCCTTCAGGGCCACCAATTCTAATGGTGAAATGTTCCTCCTAGTCACTGGTGCAGAACAAAGATGTTCTAGATCATTAAGCACCATGGTATAAAAGGTCTCAACAAAACTGCCTTTTGAATGATATGGGAAAAACACTGATTTGGGCCCAAAGGGTGAATGTTTAATTGTTGGTTCATAATGGAACTAGATGGATGAAGAGTCAATGGGGAATCAGCAATTTCCGCACCTAGATCGGTGCACACTGATTCCACAGGTGTCTCAAATCCAATAGTACCGCTGTTATCCAGTTAACGCTTGGATACATGTTTTTTATTGTGTGTTCAAGTAAGTATATGGTTCTTCCCTGAGATTTTTCATGGTAAAATATCGTTTTAATGTAATTTTTCGTATAAATTTATTTAAATCCATGAATTGTTCAAATTTATCAGGGACTGAAGAGGGTGAAAACGAAAGACCCTTGGCTAGGAGTGAAATCTGTTGGGAGGATAGTATATGTGATGAAAGATTAAATATACCATATTTATGAGGTTGCTCCCTTAGTGATTAACAACTCTTCGCTCTTTGACAGAGTTGCCCTGCTCTTGTTCCTCTGAACTTCGTCTTCTTCTTCGATTTGGATCTTGTAGTGACCCCTGGTGGTGACTTTTCTCCTAGAGTGGGTATGCCTTCATCCTCGGCACACACTCGCTCTGTACCTGGTCTAAAAAAGAAGAAGAAGAAGCAGAGGACGAGGAACAAGTAGCAATAGCAGACTCCCGTTCAGTTGTACTTTTTAAAATCTTACTATCATCACAAGTCAATACTTTGGGTCTAGTTGCTCTCTTACCATCACCCTGAATAATATCATCATGATCATAGATGATAGAATCATCCAATCAAGGGTGAAAACCTATTTTCAGTAGAGCAAACATATACTGACTTATTATGATCTTTAATTGCCCCATGACTTGCTTCCTCTTTAGTCTTATCTAGGACTACAGATGAATGCAGTCGCTGTTCTTTACTAAATTCTTTATTATGTTTAGAATCAGATTTTTTTTAATGTCAGTTCCTTTAGTTTGTTTAGGGTCAGCCCTTTTAGTATATTTATTTGGGTCTCTTCCTGATGAGGAAAACCTCCAAGGAGTTCCTCCTCCAATCAGTGACTCTACCATGGCTTAGTCTTCCTCATCTCTGAGTGATTTGGTATTTTTCCTATTAATAATTTCCTTCTCAAAGGATTCGATATATATATATATATATATATATATATATATATATATATATATATATATATATATATATATATATATATATATATATATCCCCATAGGACCCAGGCCACCACTTAAGCAATATATCCCATAGTCTGAAGCAAAGAGGGGTTACATTTATAACACTAGCTGTATTAAAATGCTTAGTTGTGGTAAGAAGAAGTTGGTGCTCCTGAATCATTACTTATTCGTGCCATCCATGTTTGCAATCTGTAGCTCCGTACCTTGTTCTGTTATATTTGTCACAAATCATATCCGTTAATCCCACAGCCACGGTGATAGGAGGCTATTTGTGAGGTGCTGAGAAAGCTGACGGTTTCTTGTTTTTATTGTCAGTTGCTGATGGCAAGAACAGAACCATAGATCATCACAGAACAGTCAAAACGTTTAATGGGTTATACATTCCATGTAATCCATTTGTTTATCATACTGTACGTGAAATACTGTGGGCTATATTTAATAAGCGATACTACGCTGGCCCTGGAAAATGTGTCGCAGCATACAGTAGCACCACTTATTAAATATGAGCTTGTTTAGGTTGTAAATGTTCAAACACGGTTGGAGATCATTCACAGTGAGAACTTAGTGATGGATTAGCACTTTACACTGCAGATAAATAATCTAGTACAGTATCTCCACGGTCATGTTTGGTTGCTATTTCATATTTCTGGAATTACTAATAGTTTTCCTGTCCATCTGTATTTAAACTCTAGGACTGAGCCTTGACCTAACTTTTAGAGTATCAGAGGGCCGCAACACGTCCGGGTCATGTGATCGCTCCAAAAGGAGACTCCTTTTCTGTTTATGCCTAGATCCCCACTTAGAAAACGTGCAAGTCCTATGGTCTACTTGGTACTCTACATGGTTGCCACCTTCTATTAGAAGCATTGTTACATGTATTTATTTTATATATTTATTTCTCTTACCTGTAGCAGCAGCAGCAGCATGGATGGTGGCATCTTCCCCTGCAAGGTCCGGTCAGCATGGCTTTGCGACATCAAATGGTGCACGCTGCCTTGGCAACGTGATGTCGTGGTATCAAGTTGCCATGACAACAGGACGCCATAAGGCGCCGAAATGTCACGTGATGCCCGGTGTCATGGCAATGGGATGCTGCGTGATGCTGTGACGTCCCGTAATGTTCTATTGTCATGCAACGCGGCGTCATCTGACATCGCGGAGCCATGTTGATGGGATTTGCAGGGGGAAATGCGATGCTGCCATCTGGAGATTTTTCCTGTAAACCCGTAGCCCAGAGAACCGTGGCCGAACACCGTAGTCTCCGGGTCAAACCAGGAGTGGTGGTAACCCTGGTACCATACTGCACCGACACACTTTATTCGAGCAAATACCCAGTATGTACCTGGCAGATACCTGGAATGCGCCGCTCCTCACCTCTGACAAGCCCCGTTGCGTTTGCCTTCCCAGCCTGGGTTCATGCCTGGCTGACAGGCGGCTGATCTGTTAAATGATAATGATTAGGATTTAATAGGCTGAAATGCTTCGCGTGTCTACCAGATGGCATAAATTCATGAATTGTAATGCAGTATATATATATATACTGTGCAGTTTTGCAGCCAGCGGGAATAAAATGCTTCAATCCATGCTTGGAAAATACCTCAATGCACTCGGGCAGAAAACAGTCACAAACCTCAATAAACCCGGGTATACCCGAATTCGTGGGACTAGCCGAGCTCGAATAAAGTGTGTCGCCAGTGTACATGCCGTACCTGGTATGTCAGAAGGGCAATGGAAAAGTTGATTTAGCCAGGAAACTCACCTACTCTAAACAATAATTTACTAATTAAACTTTTGAAACTGAGAAAAAAACATTTACAGTACTACAGTTGTCACTAGAAATGGATGAACATTTCGTTCACAAAAAGAAAAAAAAAAAGTTAAAAAATATGGTGTGGTGGTTACATAAACCCAAAAAGGGCAGTGTGGCCCTTTTTTCCTTTCAAAATATATATGTGTGTGTGTGTGTGTGTGTGTGTGTTACATGCTGAAGCCACAAACATATATATATATATATGTATCTTGCAATTTTGCTACACATTCATTTTCAACCTCTGTAGAAAATGTTTTAAGGTGGGAAAAGGTAAATGATACAGACATACAAAGGTAAAAGGACAGTGCTTCGTGTCACGCTGTTCTCACCACAAACAAGACGAGACCCCGGTACTGATATGGGAGTAGTAACAAACACCAGCCACAGGCACGGGGGCCACGTCCGGAGTGTAAGTTTGTTTGGCAGCCGGGTCAGGGATATAGAGATCAGAGTAGTCTTTATATTTGCCGAGTTCAACATAGGAGATATCTGGAGCGTAGAAGGTACTTTTGCCGAGGTCAGGGTTGGAGAGTGGAGAGTGGTTGAGGTACAATGCCGAGGTCAGGGTTTGAGAGGAGCGAGGAGTCAGAGATAGCCAAGATCAGGAGCCAGAGGTCTGAGTAGTCAAAGCAAGCAGGTTCGGTACACAGAAGATCAAAACTGAAACAAAGCAACAGGACAGGGACAAGACAGGAACAGCAAGGGTAAACACAAAGTAACAAGAATCTATGCTCAGCCAATGTGCCTATGACATTGGTGAGCATATATAGGCTGGTTCAGCCAACCCCTATGGGGGGTGGAGTGTGGTCGCGGCCTCCATGGTGGCTGTGATAGGTCCAGGGCTCAACGAGCATGTGTAGCTGTTAGTGCTGCTAAAGAATGATGGCACGGAGCTTGGGGGCGTGGCGCACGTGTCAGGTGCGCGCTGCGCACAGGTAGTGTGCAGCGCGATCAGGAGGCGGAGCCTAAGTCCGCGGCATCGGATGACGCCATCCTGATGCGCATGTGTGCGCGGTGGTGCTCGGGAGGATGCACAGGGCGGTTGCAAGTCCGTAGTCCTTACACTTTGTAATGTGTGATCTGACAATGTCTACTGTACTTCATATTAGATTAGATCTGTATGGAAACACAAATTAGTTTATTTCCCCTTTTAATAGCAGTTGTCATTATTTTCTCGCTGATGTCGATATTATTGATCTATTTTATCTGAAAGTGTATGTTGCTTGAAGTCCTAACATGGAAAACTTTAATTTAACATTACTTTGCTTTAGTTGTTCATTTATTCAAGTCTCAAAAATATTCCTATGTGTGAAAATAGAGAAGAAACATCTCTTTGAAAACAGGCACAAGCTGTAAGAAATACTAACACTATTGATTACACTTGCAGTACGGTATATGATTACTTTGAAATTACCAGGAAAGTTGATATTACTGACATCCCATGGCTAAAAAATGTTCTTAATTGGAGAAAAAGAAGAATCTTTTTAAAACAGCCATCTTATATTAACTGTTTTTTTCGGCTACTTGATGAGTAAACATTTTTCTCTTTTCTGAGATTTTTTTTAGACATGCTATTCATCTATTTTTTTAGGATATTTGTATCTGCCCTTTAGGCATAATAATACACTTAGAGGATCAACTCATCACCTATCAGTTAGATGACAGTGTTGATGTTATTTCTTTTTGACATGTTGTATTTATAAACACTTTGATAGTTGAAAAACGCCATATTTACCAGAGTTTTATAACAGTGCATGGAGAGTTTAAGTGATCATGTCAAATGAGGAGCACAGTAATATAATAGGAGAAATTATTAGGAAAATCAGAACAGCAAAGACTGAAAGGATTGTGGCACAAAATAATAGAAATTCTAATAATATATTGTGATGGATTGGCTTTGCAAGTAGAGAAAGTGAGACGTCCACACGCCATATACTTGTAAATAGAGATTCCTTTATTTCTTTGGGAAATATAGGGTATAGCACAGGGATGAAGCAAATATTGCAGATCTACCCTGTATGCTGTTTATGCTTGCTCGTTTTCAACATAGAATGTCCTTATCTGGTGCTGGGTGTGAGTCCCAGTTATTCCCGCAGGCTTGTGACGCTCTGTGAAGCTGCTACATAGCAGGTTTATGTAGTTTGTAGTTTTGGTGCTCGGTGTGAGTCCCAACTATTCCCTGAAAATCCCTGGGAACTGAAGCTGCTGAAACTGAAACTCAGGCTTCTGAACCTGCTTCATTGCAGGCTGAGGAACAATGAGACAGGGAGGCTGCTGTATCTTATACATCATAAGTTCTAATCAAGAGTTGACGCGCAGACCCTAACAGACCTGAAAGCTAGGGTGTTTTGTATGAAGCTGCTTCCCAGTTGTGAAGAAGAGATTAGCTCCACTCAAGCACTGAAAATCAGCTTCCCAGCATGTTAAAAAGTCAATGATGACCAAGTAATGATTTCAGTTTCAGTAGGAGAAATGTGCAGCCTAGGCCTGACAAATTCTATGCCTTGATAAGGGTCCTATTGCATGACCGAAACGTCGGGTTTCTATGGCGATTCTATATGGCATCTAAGAAAATATTTTTTATGAGTGCCCAGCTATTTGCTTAATTCCTTTGACAAATTATCTGACATCATTTTCTATATTTACACAGTATGATCTGGGAATGATTTTGGTTAAATGTGAATCGTTAGTTACAAGGGAGATCTGCATTTATTAAAAATCAAACTGAATCTGTTGACCTCTTCTTGTTTTGGGAAAATGTGGCTTATATTAACACAAAACAATGAGCAAATCAGTCATTACAATATGTTGCAACTTAAGGGGATCATTCTACTGTACAGTAGATCTGCTAAAGCCGTGCGGGCCGTTGGCAGACAAAAATCCCCATATGGCAGATATAGAATTACCACCTTAATTTGCAATGTATTCTACAGTATACAGTGGAATAAGGCCCTAAAGAGAGAGAGAGAGAGTGTTTGTGTGTGTGTGTGTGTGTGTGTGTGTGTGTGTGTGTGTGTGTGTGTGTGTGTGTGTGTGTGTTACATGCTAGGACCTGCAAAGGGGTCGTGCCTTGGTGGGGCTGCAGGCTTATAATGCTTTGGCCAAAAAGTTTAACTAAATCACCCATACTTATCAGAAGACAAACAAATAACTTTTAGTACATTTGGTCATACCCAATAGCACTCCTTTTTATACAAATGTATATGTATGTATGTTGGTTTTAGAGGTTATGGGGATTGTGTGTGTTAAATAATTCGGAGTAAATATGACAGAATTTCTGGGGGGGGGGAAATAATGCACATTTTTAATGCAGCAATATCAAGCTTTACTAAATCTAGTCTGTACTTGATATGTTTTTCGTGCAAAAGTTCATCTGTTTTTACCTTTGTTTAGACATTACACCCACACCAACATTACTTGTGTAACCCATGTTCCCCCTCCCCCCCACAGACACAGATGGCTATCTAGGGTGTTGAGGCTGGCTACTTGTACTTGGGTGGTGCGTACCTGCTTGGAACAGGAGTGCCTGAGTCTCCCGCGTTGGTTTTGGGGACAACAGGACCATGCTTCTGGGGTAATTGCCTTCATTCTTTAGTGGTGAAGCGCCTCCATTCTCTATAAGCCCCAGGGGTGTGGGGTAGGACCCTTACATAGAAGACCCTGGTCCCAGGGGGAATGCTCCTTAACTCACACACAGTCTCTGGGTAACTTATCAGCAAGGTCTTTATTGTCTGGCAACACGGTGAGGTAGGTCACAGCAGTTCATGCAAAGTCAACAGTTCATAGGAAGCAGTTCTCCCTAATGTACAGGCCTGTTCTCTCCTCTCCTTCCCTCCAAGTAGGCTTCCCAGCAGGATGGTCTGTGGGGGGCCTCAATACCCCGAGGGTATCCTCTGGGTGGGGATTGATTCTCCCCCTCACCCCCTTAGCTGGGTGAGGGGCATTGGTCCACTCTGCTGCTGCTCACTCTCCAAACTCATAGGTTGGTCTCCTTACTCTCTCTTCTGTACGTAGGATAGAACATCACTCCTCTCCTCCAACTCCCAGGACAGACACGAACCAACTGGCACTGACAGGAACTGGCCACTAAATAGAGTCAGCCCTGCCCCTCATGATGTCAGCAGGACCTCCCCTCTGCCTAGGCCTGCACAGAGTCAGGGGGCCCACCTCCATCACTCCAGGCAGGGCTTGAAGGGGGGAAAAAACCCATGGTTACTACTGGCGCCTGCCCTTACCAGGGCTTACTCCAGTAGGAGAAGGATAAGTAGCCCGCTCTTACTTACAGGGGCTACACTTGCAAGAATTTTCTGTCCATAAATTCTCTCCCCAGGTTTATTATTTTGATGTGATCATATACAGCTGTCGCCAGACTCATCGTCTCCGGCGCTGTTTATGAAATGTTTGTAAATTGAATGTATAACCTCTGTTCATTTAATGTAACCATGTAACCATGTCATCATAACTCTGTGCCCAGGACATACTTGAAAACGAGAGGTAACGCTCAATGTATTACTTCCTGGTAAAACACTTTATAAATAAATAAAACAACAATCCATTTACTTCCAGTCACCTCTCATGGACTTGGCTGCTCCATACATGGCCCCTATTCAATAAGTATTTAAATGTTTTAAGCATTGCAATCACTTAAGTTACAGTATGTTTTGTGGTATAATTAAGACATGAACATCTGACCACTTCAGTTGAAGCAGCGGTGCGCAAACTGTGAGGCGCGCCCCCTTGGGGGGGCGCAAGATTATGTAGGGGGGGGGGGGCGCGGGCTGCTTGCAGGGAAACCTGGGGCGGGCAGAGCTGTGCACGGGCGTTCAGAAGCTCCGTGCTGCTGCTTCTATGTCTGTGTCTTGCAGAGGGGGCGGGGCTTACCTCTGCACACAGACGGCCCCTCCTTCTCTTCCTGTCTGCTTCCCGCACCAGTTTTCAGCAGCATGGGGGGTTGGGGGATTGGAGCATGTCGCCCCCCCAGGTGAAATTGTGTGACTGATTGTGTGTGTGTGTGGGGGGGGGGGATTGAGTGTCTGTGTGGTGATTTGAGTGTGTGTGGTGATTTGAGTGTGTGTGTGGTGATTTGAGTGTGTGTGGGGATTGAGTGTTTGTGTGTGTGGGGGGGTAGGGGTTGAGTGTGTGTGTGGGGGGGGATTTGAGTGTGTGTTTGGGGATTGAGTGTGTGTGGGGGGATTTAGTGTGTTTGGTGATTTGAGTGTGTGTGTGGTGATTCGTGTGTGTGTGGTGATTTGTGTGTGTGGGGATTGAGTGTGTGTGTGTGGGGATTGAGTGTGTGGGTGTGGGGATTGAGTGTGTGTGTGTGTGTGTGTGTGTGTGTGTGTGTGTGTGTGTGTATGTGTGTGTGGATTGAGTGTGTGTGTGGGGATTGCGTGTGTGGTGATTTGAGTGTGTGTGTGGTGATTTGAGTGTGTGTTTGGTGATTTGAGTGTGTGTGGTGATTCGTGTGTGTGTGGTGATTTGTGTGTGTGTGTGGGGATTGAGTGTGTGTGGGGATTGAGTGTGTGTGGGGATTGAGTGTGTGTGTGTGGGGGGATTGAGTGTGTGTGTGGCGATTGAGTGTGTGTGTGTGTGGGGATTGAGTGTGTGTGTGGGGGGGGGATTGAGTGTGTGTGTGTGTGGGGTTTGAGTGTGTGTGTGTGTGTGTGTGGGGGGGGGGATTGAGTGTGTGTGTGTGTGGGGGGGGATTAAGTGTGTGTGTATGTGGGGATTGAGTGTGTGTGGGGGGGATTGAGTGTGTGTGTGTGTGTGGGGACTGAGTGTGTGTGGGGATTGAGTGTGTGTGTGTGTGGGGATTGATTGAGAGAGTGTGTGTGTAATGCAGTGGTGCGCAAACTGGGGGGGCAATGAGGCGCAAGATTAGGGGGGCGCAGGCAGCGTGCGGCGAAAACTGGGTGCGCGGGCCGGCAGACGCTGTGCGCGGGAGGACGAAAAAGCTGTGCGCGAGAGGCAGCCAAGAAGATGTGCCCGGGCGGGCAGCTGAAGATGTGTGCAGGTGGCTGAACAGGATAGTGCAGGTGACGGCCACGTGATGGTGTGTGTGAGCGCAGGGGCTTCAGAGGTACGGGGAGGAGCACGCCCGAGCACGGTGAAGTCAAACGCCCCTCCCGGTGTCTGCCCTGCAATAGCGCTGTGGTCCTTCTCTCCTCCGCTGGCAACCTGCTTCGCTGCGATCCTCTGCAAGTGAAAGGGTCGGCTGCCCCTATATCAATCATACTATGAATGTACAGAAAATAAATTTAAAAAAAGTGAAAACACAACATTGAAAACGGAAAAAAAAAAATAATACTGTAGGTAGGAGTTTGGATGAAACTGTGGATAGCAAGACAAAGAGCAGGGAGGGGAAGGAAGAATAAAAAGGGGGGGGGGAGAGGGAAGGGAGGTAGCAAAGAGGTGGATGAATGCCCCCCAAAAGTATTGCCTTTGTGCACGTACGCTCTCCCAAGCTTGGCGCTTGGGGAGACAAACAAAATTGACTTTGAAGTGCGCTCAGCAGCAGTCAATACACACACACAGCCACACACAGCCACACACAAACACACACAAATAGCCCCGATCCACGCTTGCAAAATGATGCAGGACACCCTGCGCTCAGGCTTGGAGAGTTGGTGATGTCACTGCTCTCAGCGGCAGCGTGGACGCAGCCTAATTTTGCAAGCGCGAGCTGTTGAAATATGTAAGTATTTAGACATATTTGGATTTATATTGTATACCGTTTAATAAAGGGTTTTTTGTTTTTTTTTTCATGTAATTTTGATTATATCAGGCAGGGGGGGCCCGAGAAATTTTATGGATGAAAAGGGGGGCTCGGCATAAAAAGTTTGCTCACCCCTGATTTGAAGCATTGTGAAAATGCTGAAGGGCTTTTGATCAGCATTATTTAAAGCAGTAATCTCCTTCCCCTGATCTTATGTTTTTGTTGTTGTTTTTTTTACAGACTCAGGTCCAGGGGTTGTCCTGGAGCTGAACCGTGCTATTACCACCTCTGGGGGAACTCCAGTTAAAATATATTAAAATTGTTTATGTGCCTGTGTTTCTGGGGCCTTTGGGGTAATCTATATGGCTACCACCCAAGCCTCAATTCCGAAGTCTAACAGTATGCTGCAATCATCATTAGAGCAGGACATGGCGGCTTCCTCTTGGACGACACTGGATGCCACATTTGATTTTATTTTTTTCGTGGATTATAAAACTGTAAAAATCTCGGAAATCGAGATCTGGCAATAGCACTGTGCAGCTCCAGAGGCTCCCAGCTCTGATTGTGCAAGAAAACAAAAATGAAAACATAGCGGGGGGGGGGGGGGGGGTGGATTGCCGGTATTTGCTGTTATTTGCTGTGGTGATGTTCCTTAATACAACATATTTTAAACTGCAATTAGGGCTGTTTTTTTTTTGTTGCTGAAATGTTATTTTAAATTACAGTAGCTTCAGTGATTTATATTGCACTCCTAAATACCATTTGAATCCATCCCTAGAAACCTGTACAGGCACACCCCGCATTAACGTACGCAATGGGACCGGAGCTTGTATGTAAAGCGAAAATGTACTTAAAGTGAAGCACTGCCTTTTTTCCACTTATCGATGCATGTACTGTACTGCAATCGTCATATACGTGCATAACTGATGTAAATAACGCATGTGTAACAGGCTCTATAGTCTCCCCGCTTGCGCACAGCTTCGGTACAGGTAGGGAGCCGGTATTGCTGTTCAGGACGTACTGACGGCGCATGCGTGAGCTGCCGTTTGACTATTGGGCGATATGTACTTACTCGCGAGTGTACTTAAAGTGAGTGTCCTTAAAGCGGGGTATGCCTGTACACCAGGAACGGAAAAGGGAAAAATCCAAAATCAGGGGTAAAAAGAGAGGGACCAGCAATGTGGAAACAACATTTCTTGGAATCTAGTAAAGGGGATTGCTGCTTTAATTTGCATTTTCTGCAGGTCCATGTGAAACTTCTCTACTTAATAATGCGGTTCATCCCGTTCTGAGTCAGTTGAATATTGCCTAAAAAAGTGTGATGTGTGTCTTTCCTGTGGTGAAGGGGTCATTGGTTTCTGCCAGAGTGAATGAACTCCTTTCAGAAATATTTTGTGATGTCCTTTTTCCAAGGGCAATCTTAGTTCTGTATTCTACATACAGGAGAAAAGCAGTAAAACATTCTTCTGTGTATAAAGTTAATGGATAAAACCAATCATTTATAGTATTTAACCTTGAATTTTTCTCAATTTTCTCCTTGTCATTTAAAGTGTTTCCTGAAATATTCCTGTCTTGGATTGATCTTACGTCCCTCTCTAATCAGTCATCATGCAAAGAACACGCCTATTTCAATGTCATGTATATAATGTGTAATGACCAAAAATATTGGGCCCCTTGCCAAATCAGAGAGCAGAGATTTCATGACCTACTTTGCTGATGCAAGCAGGAGGGATATCCGTCCGTGGTGAAGAAGAGCTGAAGGAAGAGGCTTGAATGTATGTCCATTGGTGATCTGGAGAAGCATGGGGTAGGTGGGTGGTCGTGATTGATCTGGAGGTGCGGGGATTCAGTTAGAGGGAGTAGATTAACCTGGAGGAGCAGGGGGTGGGCCGTGATCCAGAGAAGTTGGGAGTGACTGCTGATCCAGAGTAGTGGGTATAGATCCAGTAGTGCAGAGGCTGAGTGTTGAGCCAAATAAACTATGAGTGGGTGTGGAGGCTGATCCAGATGAGCAGGTGAGAGCGGAGGTCCATAGGAATCCTGATGAGCAGATGGGGGCAGAGGCAGCTGTAGAGTTGAGCTGGAGATGGGCATCTCTGACACCTTGGGCATTAATTAATTAATTAATTAATTAATTGAGGGGCTTATTATTAATTACATAACATTTGAAAGTTGTCTATTAACAAAGGAATGCATGTTGGATATGAATACAGCTGTTACTTTGAAGATTACAGGGCTGAACAGCAAGCATACTTATTAATTTAACAGCTTGGGTGCCCTTATGACG
This sequence comes from Ascaphus truei, assembly GCF_040206685.1. Lineage (NCBI taxonomy): Eukaryota > Metazoa > Chordata > Amphibia > Anura > Ascaphidae > Ascaphus > Ascaphus truei. Next base: position 86,903,252 of record NC_134490.1, read on the forward strand.
TTCGCTGTATGTCATGCCTTTTTTACTAGTTGTTTATGAGAGATCTGGTTCTGAAGATGATCTAAATGGAAGGGGATCCACCTTTTCAGTTCACCTAAGCAAATTGTTGTTGCAATCATCAAACGCGACTTAGGACCTTAAATATCATAATTCCATAAGAATAGAAAAAATGTGTTAAAAAAATTACACACATAGTATATTGGCGAAATAAATCATAATTCTGATATAGAGTAAGGACAATCCTAGAAAGATACTTACTATGGTTCTGAATTTTTCTTTCCCTCTGAGAAATATATTCCTTTAAGCGAGGGTTTTCCCCAAAATGTTGGAAATCTCTCATGTGCCAGGTCACATTTTTACTATGCTTTTTTTTAGAAATTACAGTATACTGTCCACGTCACATTATATTCTTGATTATCCGAGTTTTGTACAGTATCTGTAGGTAGAACCTATTTATTTATAAAAATGTTTTACCAGGAAGTAATATTTTGAGAGTTGCCTCTCGTTTTCAAGTATGTCCTGTGAACAGTTATAGTACCAATACATGGTTACATTAAATGAACAGGATTATACATTATATTTAAAAACATTTCATGAACATTTAAAGCTAATATATGTTATGGGCGTATGTAACAGTTACAGACCAGATTAAAATGTGAGATAGCTGAAGTCTTAAAAGAACTTAGACCAGTGGCGGATTTGAGAGTCTCTGATAGATTGTACCAGTTGTGGGGTGCACGGTAAGAGAAGGAGAAGTGATTCTTTGTTGAACCTTGGGACCGTGAGTTGAACCTTGGGACCGTGAGCAGTCTTTTGGAGTCAGATTATAAGAGCTGCGTGTGGTAGGGGTGATGAGTGTGTTCAGATACTGTAAGTGGGTAGCTTGTCCAGAAAGCAAGACAGGAAAAATATACTTTGCGGCTAGACTCAAGTGATGGTCAATATAGTTCTTGGAGCATTTTGCAGTGGTACTGTATGTGTTGTAGTTACATTGGAGGACAAAGCAGTATATTGCGTTTTAGAGGGTGTGTAGTTTGCCACGGTGAGTTTGGGGTGCTGTACCATATACTATGTCCCCATAGTCTATAATTGGCAGTAGCATCTGCTGTTCAATGCGCTTTCTGACCAGGTGGGTAAAGAAATCTGTTCACTGTCATAAATATTGGTCAGTGAACAAAATAAGGAGCCTTAATAGGGGAAAACATTGCAAGTCCATGGAGGCTGATATTCTGTTGTTCATGCTCTAGCTATGAAACATTTTATAGCCCTTAGTGCAATCCATACTTGTATGGATAACTGTAAAACTTCCTAATGAACATGTACTATTGTACTGGTGTTCATAAAATGCCAGTGCTGATAAACTGAAATCTTGCTGCTTCTGGATTAAGCCTATAAAATAATGTATGCACCCAGCAGATGTTTCTGCCTTAAACCTGTCCATAGGGTGCTTAAGGATCATCTTGCTCTTCTGTAATACCAGCCCGAGGTACATCAGCAATATGCTGATTTGGAAGAATATAAAACAGCTTTATTCACTGCTACCTTCAATCATTTCACTGGCAAAATAAAAAGGTTTTGGAGTAAAGAAAAAAAAGTTTACAACGCATTTGATGTTTAATTAATTTCATAGTTGTTGCATAGGATATGGCTGAAGTTATTAAATAGAAATATTAAGTAGAAGATTACACAAATAAGTCAAAATAGTTTATTGGTTCGCCCTATTATTTTCTAGTAGTACTTACAGTACACCTGCTACTATTAGTGTAGTAATAACCAAACAACTTTTAACCTCACAATCCGTTAATTTGTTCACACATTGAAAGAAAAAGGAAAAACAAATATATTGTACTATGTTATATGTACCACCAAGCAAACACAATTGTGATCTCAAAACACACACTCCTGTGGACTTGTGGTGGCAATGTTTCATGTTAATAGTATTTGGTGTATCTTCCTCCTCTTGGTGGTTGCTCTCACAGTACGGATTCAGTGGATATATTACCATATAGGAAGAAATAAAAAATGAAATCGTGCAACATAATATGAATACTGTATCCTGTATATATGTGATGGTACTCGTCTCAAATCAGGTGGCGGACACCCAGGGACAGAGGCCTGTAAGAGTATCCTTAGTCATTATGGAAGCAGGGTCAGAGCTGGCGGCAGAGTTGCAAAGTCCAGGGGACAGGCAGAGGTCAGGGCTGGCGGCAGAGCTGCGAAGTTGAGGAGGCCAGCAGAGGTCAGAGCAGGCAGAAGGCAGCGAGGTCGGGGTCACGGTCCGGGTTCAGCAACAGGAATTCAAAACTAGCAAGAGGGTAAGGCGTAACGGCAAAGACTGCAAAGGAGCTGCAAACACACAGAACTTTGCTTGGCGACTCCCTATGGTAACTGCTGCCTTTATAAAGCAGGCTGCCAGTACCCAAAATAGCCACAGAGAGCAGAAAGGACAGGAGAGACAGAAAATCTGGACCGAAGTGAAAACCAGGCACGGATCAAGCAGAATCCTTACAATATATTAAAAATACAAATGCATTGCACCTAAATTAAGCCATTTGGGTGGGGTCAATTGCAATAACTTTTCCTTGGTGGAACAGATATGTTGTACAATATTATGTTTTTGAAGTGAAACTTCTTTGCTTGCACCTACCTAATTTTCATAGGACTAAACCTCCTTGATGGAAATGAAAAAGCGTTATGATCAGGCGCGTGCACCCGCTGGCTCCGAATTCTGAATTCTCACAGCACTAAAAGTCCTTCATGGTGCCGAAAAAACCAATCAGGCGTGTTCATGAGCGCGCATGCGCAAACCCCTTACCTGATGATTGCGCATGCGCAGAAGCGATCAGTACCGCTCGTACATGCACAGAAGTGGCCAGATCCGCCTGCACATGTGCAGAAGCTGCCAGCTCCACCTGCACATGCACTTAAGCAGCCATCTCCGCTTACGCATGTGCAGAAGCTGCCATTTCCACCTGCGCATGCGCAGAAGCTGCAAGTTCCACCTGCGCATGCGCAGAAGCAGCCAGCTCTGGTCACGCATGCGCAGAAGCGGCCAGCTCCATCTGCACTTGCGCTTAAGCAGCCAGCTCCGCTTACACATGTGCAAAAGCAGCAAGCTCCCCCTGCGCATGCGCAGAAGCAGCCAGCGCCATTCGTGCATGTGCAGAACTAGGCAACACCACTCAGGCGTGCGCAGAAGCAACCAGCGCCATATGCTCAGAAGCAGCCAGATCCGCCCGCTTTTTTTTTGTTATTTCCCCCTCTTTTTTCTATTTGTGCTCACAAATGGACTGATTATAAACTTGAAAAGGATCCTTAAAAAACGTAATCATTTTTGCTGACATGTATGGAAACCCGAAACTCCAAAATGCGTAATTCGATCATTAATTAGACACCAGAACAGTAATTTAGAGTATACAGCCTTATATCATGGTACTTATTGTCCCTTGGATTTTCCGGTTATATGAATCAGTAGGTGATAGGTGAAAAATAAGTTTGCTGATACTGTAGTTCTCTTATTTTTGTACACGTAAGCTAAAGAAAAGCCCTGCTTCAATTATTTAACTTCAACCATATATCTTTCTGGAGCAGGGGTGCGACCAGGGAGTAATAGATTATACAGTATATGTATACAAAGAAAGCACACTATCAGGTGCACTCACAGAGAAACCTCCACATTAATTACACAAATAAAACGTAATTGTATCCAAGACTCATATTAACAAAATCTTACATTAAAATCTTAAAATTACCCCATTGACCACAGTGTTGTGGTGCGTTTAGCTATTTATGTTGTATATTGGTAGAATTCCTTAGAGATTCCCCTGTAGGGTTGTAGATACTCTGATCAAATTTGCAAATGAAGATTATTATGGTTGACTGGACATAGTTGTTATACTGGCACAATTAATAGCTTATGGTGATGCAATAAAGTGACAATTTGATATGAGTATCTACAACCCAATAGGGGAGTCTAGCAAATCCTACCAATATACAAGATAAATGGCTAAATGCACTACAACACTCTGGTCAATGGGGTATTTTAAAGATTTAAATGTGTTACATTTTTTTAATATGAGTCTTTAATATAATAACGTTTTTTTTTTAACTTAATTAGGAGTTTCTCTTTAAGTGCACCTGATATAGGGCTCTGTTTGTTCTGGGTATATAATCTTTTGCATCAAATAAATTGAAAAGTGTCAGCTGCTGTAAATCTTTCCCAATTTATGCTGGAGAAAAGAAACAAACTAGTAAATCAATAAGACTCTACATGTGGCTAATACAATCAACGTAATACTTGGCCCTTAATTCCTCTAACTAACCACTGAAAATATGTCCCACATCATGCTAGATTTGGTCAATCGGTAATTTATTGATATAAAAACAATGAGATTAATCCTTGTGGTACAATCAGTGATATTGATTTCTTACATGAGTGTCGACAAACAATGGCAGTTTGGGTTCATTTTCATACTGTGTATTCATGGTAAAGTGAGAGTGACGTATTGTAATGAATTCCTTGAATGACACAATTTGAGGGAAGCGATCTACCAAAGTAGAAAACGAAATAAAATTCATGATATAACCTTTGGGTTATAACCTTGATCTATGAATAAGGATGTAGCACCCAAACAGTTCATGAAAGTCTGTGCTGCACAAAGTTGCTTTCTGGCATCAAAAGCCAATCAATGGATGTTTCTGCAATGTCATGAAGTGTCACACATTGTAAATACTTCCGCAGGACTGGAAGCCACGGCCAATATATTTACTCGTACTTATAATGCTTTTATATGTGTTATGCAGCAAAGGTTTCCAACTCCAGTCCTCAAGGACCACTAAGGCCTCGGATATAGTACAGGCACCACCGAGCGTCACGCGCGCCTGTACTTGCCAAGATCAGTGGACTGCAGGTTTGTGTGATGGGGGGGCATGGCGAGGGCGTGCCAGGGGGTGCGGCCCGGACGTCATGGAGCTGGTTTGCCCTCATTGGGTGAACCACTCACGTGAGTCGGCCGTCGTGCGGCAACGACAAACTATTTTGTTTCGCCACGCATTGGTCGCCTCGATGCTCATGTGCACTATGCTGATGCGCCTTGGCCTCCATTGGTTTGCTTTTGGCGCGAACAACTTAGCTCGCTCCATAGCACCAACATGGACGCAGCCTAACAATGCAAGATTTAAGGCTATCCTCTCATTAGCACAGGTCAGCCAATCATTTGGACGGAACCACCTGTGCTCAAGCAGGGGTATCCTTAAATCCTGCACTGCTGGTGGTCCTTGAGGACTGGAGTCTCTGATGTAGAGTATATAACCTCTCTTTAAAATTTACATAAATACAAATTGTCAAACTGTAGTGCATTCTTGAAGAAAACACAAAAATAATCAAAATGATTCCAATTCATAGAAATGTTTTCAATATTTGGAAAGCCATATTCTGCTATGATTACAGCCAATTGGGAGCACAGGTCTTCAACGGTCATTTCATATCTGTGGGAACAAAATGTTGAGAATATCAGCTCCTAAAATAGACATTGATCGTTGTCCGGTGGATATGTATAATTGATGTTTAATTGTGACAAAGCACAAAAGAATGTATATAAAGGCCAATAATAGGATATTGTATATTGCAGAGTTACTAAAGATTGCTTACAACTAAGATGTAATCTACAGCCAACGTATCCATTTTCTTGGCAAGAAAAATACAGTAGATAGCCATCTTATGATCCCATGTTGCTGCTGGCACCCGGCCAGGCAGACAACAATTTGTTTCCCATAGCTCAGAGAAGCAGAGTCTCGGTGCTTTTTAAGATTTCTAGTTTACACTTTTTGTTAAACCGTGTTTTATCCAAGAAGCTTGATAAAAGAGATTAGAATCAATACAGAATGTTATTAGTTGTTCCTCGTGAGAACGCAAATCTTTGGGCGAGAAAATACTACATTAACATTTTAAGTAGAAATGGGTGATTTCTAAATCAATCTATCAATCAAAAAAAAACCAAAACAACCTACTGTATTAGTGGCAATTCTGAGTAAGAAATGTGACTGCTTGGGGTTTTCACTGAACAAACCTGAACATGATACACACTGTATATGCTTATATAAAGAAGCCACAGCGCCTCTATAAAACCTATTTGATGGTATTAAATAGACAGGGCTTAGTTCTGAGATTCAGTGAGGGAAACTGGAGTTTTGCAAGCAAACTTACTGTCATACATTAGTCAGTAGACTATAAAAACAATGGACTAATCACTAGATACTTTCTGGATACTTTTCCTAGTTCCTAGCAGCGACATTATTAAAGTTAGCATTTGCATGAATGATGCATACTGTATAAAGCCATTTATTAACATAGTTTGCTTACGCCATCAGCTCAGCTCATTACTTGCAATAACTATAATATTATGGGAGGCTTAGTACATTTGCTTGTACAGTACGTGAGAAAATCAATGTAATAAAAGCGGAAGTTACAATTAAACACTATTTTTGTTAGCTATGCAATACTGGTATACACAATAAAATCTACAGTATAAGCATGCAACATTTACGTTTTTTTATACAAGTATTTATTTATTCTACTGAGGGTTCACTGGATTCAGACTTAAGCACACAATGAATTTAGGTACAAAAGTTAAACATGATGATACACCACTTTTAAACATGTTTTACTGGTAACAATCAATATAAACAACTTATTTTAGCTTTTACTTCATGGGGGGGGGGGGAGAAGGAAACACTGATTGCTTTAGAGCACTTTGTGGAATGATTTATGCATATTTCAATTACATTTATAAACAATTGATAAAACACGTGGGGATATAATGACCATAGAGGGGTATATTCAAGATTATTTAGTGTTAAACCAAATACCCCAGTTTGCCATGTTAGCCATGCCATGCTAGGGGCAGAACCAATATTGAAAAAAATGATCTACTGTGACAACAGAATACGAATCTGTAACTCTTATGAATGTTTTTAGCCCAATTACAAATTGCTTTATGCCCATTGTTATATATGCCCAATTACATATAATGTGTACTGTGGATTTGAATGGATGCTTATTAAGCCGGTCTTCTTTTAGACAGGATCTTAGACACTATCTATTTCTATGACAGAAAGGTGACATCTGTTATGGCAGAATGTAATGTATAACCAATTGAAAAATTGATTCTCCTTATAAGAGTTCACTTAGAGGCTAGAATGACATTCTATGAGTGAACAATGTAATCCTTTTCCTGGCACTGAGAGAAGTATTGAAGTGTAACAGAAGTAAGGTCTGTCAAAGTAGAAGGTCCTGTTCAGAGGGAACAAATTGGTGCGTCTCTGAAAATGAAGACATACAGCACATACTGTAGTGCCATTAGTTATTTTGTCACTGTCTCCCTCACTGACATGTAAACTAATAATTCTGCACACACAGCAGCTACTAATATTGACTGTATTTGCTAAATATTGTATTTAATGAAATTCAGTGCATTTTAACCACATTTCACTCTAATTTCTCAATCTATTAACATATGGAACTTTCCTAATCTTTTCTATGATGTTCTTTTTGCACTACTGCAAGGAGCAGCATTTGTACAGACTCCATGCCAGAATGTAAATCTGCTGTACAATCTGTCCTGTGCTGTTGATAATTAATGGGAAGAATTGTGGCTGCTTCTAATTTTACTCCTGGCTATTGTGTGTAAACCATAACTCCAGATATGTCTGTTAAGAGGTTAAACTGGTTGAGGAAGTGAGATGAAAAGTAATTTCTTGAATCCACAAATAAATATTGATAATAACATACTAAGGCAATGGGTCGTAGCCCTGCAGAGCTTACACTATGGTTATTGAGACACAGGGAAATAAAGGTATTCGCCCAAGGTCACCTGGAGAGTTGTCACTGAGATTCAAAACAGGTTCACTTTCTCCAAAGCCCGAGACCTTACCACTGAGCTACTGCTTCCGCCCATGGGGAAAAGACTGAAAAGTGTAACCAGTAGACAAAGAAAACTGATTTAGCAGTGTATTATTTTAGACATCTTGCTGAACACAAGGATCCAGATGCACTAAGCTCCGTTAATAAATAAGGGCAAGGTATGGCAGGAAACCTATCTAAGTAACAGACGCTATTTTCACTGACTTTAAGGGTATCCCCGAAGCCAATTATATGCTAAAACAGCCATCATTTAACTCATTCGCATAGGGTTAGAGAAAGATATCCCCTCAAACCCACCTTGAATCATTTTGTGAAGAGACAATTGTGCTAATAAAGTAACACCCCTGAGATTCTTGTGATGTATGTTAATAAGATATGCAAAGTATATTTTAATGATTCCTATTAGTATATATCCCAGGTATCTCAGATGTACTCCCTTTTGAGTATAGGTGTCTCAACAAGTTGTTTTAAGGTGGGTTTAAATGGATATATACAGCTCAACTCTGTTATAGCGCAATCCGCTACAACGCGGATCCGCTTATAACGCGGTGTGTGTCTGTCTCCCGTTTTTTAAAAGCGAATTCATTTTTTTAAAGCTTTATTACTAACGGATGGACGGACACACACACAATACTCCCCTGCATATCACATCCCATCCCCCCCCTGCCCATAACTTCCCCCTGTCCATCACATCCCCCTGCCTGCACATCACCCCCCAGCTTGCACACCACCCCCCCTGCACATCACATCCCATCCCCCCTGCCTATTACATACTCCCTTCCTGCACATCACCCCCCCCCCAGCCTGCACATCACCACCCGCACATCACATCCCACCCCCCCTGCCCGTCACATCCCCCCTTCCTGCACATCATATCCCCTGCCTGCACATCACCCCCTGCACATCCCAACCCATCCCCCCTGCCCATCACATCCCCCTTCCTGCACATCCCACCCCCAATACACACACCTTTCCCCTCTCCCTCCCTGTACCTGCACTGGGGGGGAGGAGAGAAGGGAGCTGGTTCCTGGCCGGGGGACTCACAGAGACAGCTGATATCCAGACCCAGACTCCATGTGATCCTCCCCCCTTCTCGCAGACTCCCAACTTCCCTACACAGCACACAGATGAGCTGCTGCGGGTAAGTTCTGCGTGGGGATGCCGCTGTGACGCTGGGTTCAGGGAGAGCTGGAAGAGTTATCCCAGCTCTCCCCCTCCGGCGGATGCGGAACCCCTGATCGCAGTGGCCATTTTTTTAAATCTCGATCCCGGTTATAACGCGGTCTTTTCGGGTGGACCCGAGGATGGCGTTATAACGGGGTTCAGCTATATATATAACAGTATATATATATACTTAGTTAAGTTATGGTGGATATAAAAAGTGACAAAAACTCTCCACAGTAAAGCATATAGCAAATGGAAATATTACTGTATGCTCATTTGCATGTCTTAGACAGGTCTGCAACCCTGCCTTTCACCATTATCACGCAGCACACAGTGCTTCCACTGCAGCAAGGGATTCTGGGAAATTACATACTAATGAGCACACAGTGCCACCTTTTTCATCAAAACCATATATATATATATATATATATATATATATATATATAAAAAGGAAAAGAGAGGAGAGAGCGCACGCCCATAGCGTATAAAAGTATATTTAATGAGGGGGAGGGGGGAGGGAGGGGTAAAAAACGCACTTACAAGAAGTACAATAAAATCAAGCATATGTGATAATAATCACCACCATCCGGTCTAACTGCAAGCTCATGGGGCAGTCCTAGGCTCCGTTGGTGAAGGAGCAGCGTCTCAGCAGATTCCAGGACTGATGTAGGTCATCCGGTCAAATTGCAGACTTTGGGGGCATTCCCAGGCTCCGTTTGGCAAATATGCAGCGTACCAGCAGTTTACCAGGGCTGGTGTGCTGTGAATAGTCCCAGACAAAAGTTCCGTGTGTATAGTGCCTGCAGCACTAGCGCTAGGATCAATCCGCTCCTGCGCTGAATGTAGACTTGAATGTCAGTGCGTCTGACATCACGACGCTCCCTGACGCGTTTCGTCAGTCTCGGCTAACTTTTTCAAAGGGATGACGTGAGGGGGGGAGGTCCGGTATTTTATACACACTCCAATGAAGGTAATTGTTGAATAACCGCCCCTACTCAGCTGCTATCATTAACCGTGCTACCAGCACTATAACATACATAATTACATAAAATGCAGATATTTACCCTGAAAGAATTGGAGGAGATGATAAAATTAACCTATACATTCAATGTCTATCATATTACTAAATATACATATACAATTAACACACAGTTAAACATATATTAAATATAAAAATAGTCCTCAATAACCAAATATAAAACAACATTATTCTCTAGGGTTCAAACCAAAATTGAAAATACGAATCTTGTATGTGGATCAAACCCCATCAGTATTAACTATGGGATACATTGCATTACATCAACATAATGCAATGATATTGCATATCTAGATCCCACCTATAGATAGAGGGATGATCACACATAGGCCAGTTTGGAGTATAATACTTAGATATTGATGATAGAAAAGGAGATCATATGACATTAAAATTATATATATATATACAACCACAATTGAATAACATTAAATATTGCACCCTGATGCGTGCATAAATAAATTGTCAATTCTTATGATCCCATATGATTGGACTAATGACAAAATAATTTTAATTATAAATTTAAATATAAATAAGGATGAAAATTTAGTATATAAAAAATATATAATAAAATGAAAATAAAAATATAAAAGTTCATACAAATGAGATCCAAACTCAAAAGGAAGTATGAAACTGGAGTCTGTATGCCACAAACAAAGCTGGGGCCCGGAGGTGTGTCTACATATGTGTGCTATACTGAAATCAAATAAAAATAAGTTATGTGTACTATATACTCTATACTATATACCTATTTGTATCTATTCTATATAGTGACTACCAGGCCCTAATTGGCCGTTTTACGTGAATATCTAAATGATATATATAAAAGTGCTATTAAGTGTTGTGCTGTGTATATGTAAAGGTAAATTCCTCATACCATCTATTAGACCCAGTGTCCCTATTTTAAAGTGTCAATTTTATAAATCAACATTAATGTGCAATGAATGGATCATCCATCTGTCGGACGGAAGGGAGGAGGGTAGGGACTGGGAGGGGAAGGTACGGAATAGGAGGGGGGGGGGAAAGGGGGAGGGAGGGTGAGGGGGAAGGAAAAGGGATGGGAATAGGAATAGGGGGACCTCTGGAGGAGATACAAACAGGGGATGGACTGAGAAGCAGAGGAGGAGAACAGGAAGAGGCATCCGAGGAATATCTAAACTAAAGTACTAACGTCTAAACATTCGTTTAGTCCCCCAGGACTGAGAGTGCCCAATTGGTGAATCCAATAGGATTCCCGCCTGCAGAGCGTCTTGAACCGGTCGCCTCCCAGAATACAGGAAGAAATGGTCTCTATTCCCATAATTTGCATGGTCTTGGGATTTTGTTGATGAAATAATTTAAAGTGTCGAGGGACACTATGATTATTAAGACCCTTAATAACATTTCTCCTATGTTCTAGGAAGCGAGTTGCCAGAGTCCTGGTGGTTCGTCCAACATATTTCAGACTGCAACCGCACTGTATAAGATACACAACATAAGTGCTGAGACAGGTGATAGAGCTACTGATATCATACGTGGTACCCCTCATTGGAGAACAAACTTGAGTTTGATTCAAAAGATGCCTGCACGTAATGCATCGACTGCGACCACAGGGATGGTTACCCAATGGTCCCTTCTGTTTTGCAGTATCACAAATGGAGGAAGATTTAAGCCTAGTTGGAGCTAGTATGCTTTTTATACTCCTTGCTTTCCTGTATGTAACAGTAGCTCTATCCGGCAGGATAGGTCCTAGATGAGGATCACACTTTAGAATGGACCAGTGGTCATTTAAAATCCTATTGATAAATTTGGATGACTGGTTGTAAGTAGTGATAAATCTTACAGTCGACCTCTCTATCTCTGAATGTATTATTGGGGTGTTATAACCTGAACGTTTTCCTCTCTGTTGTTTATTCTGTTTGTTTTTGGATTTTTCAAGTAGAGTCGATCTAGCAATGGAACTCACCTTGCTGAGAGAGTCGGACACCACGACGGGATCATATCCCTTGGAAAGAAACTTCTTCCCAAGTGTGACCGACTGGTTTTCAAAGTCAACATCCCTTGTGCAGTTCCTACGAATTCTGTGGAACTGCCCCAAGGGAATATTGTTGAGCCAGTGTTTGTGATGGTTGCTGGACGCATGGACGTAACTGTTCACAGACACAGACTTGAAATGTGTGGTGGTGATGATATTCAGGTCTGTGTCTATGCTCAGGGCCAGATCCAGAAAGACAGTGAACAAGTTGTTGATATCAAAAGTGAATTTGAGTCCAAACGAGTTGTCGCTGAAAGAGCTCAGGATGTCGTGTAAGACCGACTCCTCTCCATCCCAAATTATAATAATGTCATCTATGAAACGACCATAGTATACGAGACCCGCTCCAAGCGAGATGTTCTGCCAGACATGGGATTCCTCCCAGTGCCCCATAAAGAGGTTGGCGTAACTAGGAGCGAATCTCGTACCCATGGCCGTTCCACAGATTTGTAAGTGAAAATCATTTTCAAATAAAAAGTAATTGTGCGTGAGAATAAAGTGAATACTTTGTAAAATAAATTGCCTGTGTTTTTCTGGGAATAGTGAATCCTTATCCAACCAATATTTGATTGCCTCTAACCCCTTGGTATGTTCTATACAGGTGTATAGTGATGATACATCACATGTGGCCCATAGATAGGTGGATTTCCACCTAATATTGGAAATGGAGTCGATGACATGGAGCGTATCCTTAACATGGGACCTTATTGCAGTTACATAGGGGTGGAGATAGTAATCTACATATTGGGATAGGGTCGATGTCATCGACTCCACGCCCGATACTATGGGTCTACCAGGGGGATTGGACAAGGATTTGTGCACTTTGGGAAGGTGGTAAAAAATAGGAGTGCGTGGATGTGAACAAAACAAAAATTTAAATTCCACTTTAGAAATAATACCATCACCTAGTGCAGATGTGAGGAGCTCCTTCAGCAACAGCTGGTAGGTGTCAACTGGATCGGATTCCAACAAGGTATAGGAGGCTGAGTCACCCAGGAGTCTGCGTGCCTCTGTGAGATAAGCAGATAAGTCCTGGATGACTATGCCCCCCCCCCTTGTCGGCCTGTCTAATAACTATATCATGATTGATTTTAAGCCCGCCCAATGCGCCCAGTTCACCTTTTGTTAAATTGGGATTGAATTTGATAGATTTGGCACACATGGACTGGTATGGGAAGAAGACTGATTTCGGTCTAAAAGGTGAGTGCAAAATATTGCAATCCTCATCTAAATCTCCCTCCATATACCTGGTCGGATAGGTGGACCGCTCGAAGTTGTCAAGAGATACCTGTGATCCCGAAGATGAATCCGACTCCCTCAGCAATGAAGTGAGTGCATCAATGCATTGTTCTTCCTGTGTATTAAAGACAGTTCTTGGATCAGTACATTTGATATTCTTTTCCTGAATCTTATAGTGTCTGTTTAATGTAATTTTCCTCACAAAACTGTTGAGATCAATAAACAATTGAAATAAATTAGGGCCTGTATTGGGGGCAAAGGATAAACCCCGCTCTAATAAAGACTTTTCACATTCAGTCAATACAGTGGATGAAAGATTGAAAATATTACTACACTCTATTGGTGTAACTATTCCTCCTCTGTTTTTCTTCTTCCTCTGGACAGCTCTGCCTGCCCTAACTCCTCTGCTCCTCTTTTCCCTTGGCCCGAGGGCCTGTTTGGGGCCTCGCGGTCCCAAAGGGGATAATGCCTGTCTGGATCTCTCCCCTTTAGTCCCCCCTCCCGCCTCGGTGTCCCGTCTAAAAAATGGGCAGATCTATGGTGGGTGGTGGGTTCTTTGGGCCTAGCCCCTCCAGTGGTGTCAGCTGATGTATCATTAGTATCCCGCACATGAGGGCTATCAGAGCTCGCCCCAGAGTCTCCTGTGGGAGACTCTACCTCCAGGACCGAGAATCTCCCACTAGTATGTGTATGCGAGGAACTATTGTGTGGGCCCCGAACTCTTTCAAGCTCATCATGACTAGGGGGGGCATGATTGGATGTGTCCCTATATGTATGGGAACCACCTCTACCAGACCTGGAGCCAGACCTGTATCTCCCTCCCTTTTTGTAATTGGGATTGTGTGGTCGCTTCCAGACCCTTACCTTGTTCGTGGCATAGTCCTCCTTATCCCGATTGAGTTTAGTATCTTTCCTGTCAATGATCTCCTTTTCAAACGTGATGACTCTCCTACTAGTCTTATCATCATATTCTTTGAATTCCTCAGTATCACAATAAGGTTTGAGTACCCCTTGAATTTTCTCAATCTCCAACTCCAATTCTTTCACTTTTTTGTCTCTAAAATCTATTAAAAGTTTCATTAATGAGAATGAGCACCTATCCAGTGTCTCATTCCATTCCCTGCTAAATTCTGGATTAGTTTCAAATGTGGGGGATTTAGTTACCCTTAGACCTCTAGGGATGATTTTACGGTCTAAATAGTCTTGTAAGGAACAAGCGTCCCACCAATGTCTCATTTCATCCTTCATTAAAGTTTCTAATGTAAAAAAATTACTTTTAATATCTATTTTATTTTCCGTATCCATATTGTTCTCGGTAATTAATGAAGGAATTAATCCACTCCGTCTGGAGTACCTTTCCTTTGCTGATTGCATCATGTTTATATATATAATGGGTTCCTATACACAGGCTGCTGCTTGGGAGTAGTTATGGAACAAACAGAATGAAAAAAGCTGCGCCTTAAAGGAACATTTAAACTGTGTATGTCTATGTATAAATATCTAATGTATAACCTAGATAATCTAGACAATATTGTAAAGGTAAACAGACCTATAACCATAAGATAGGCCTATTACAAACATACAACATATACACATGGAAAAGGCAATAGAAAGGATAACCAGTCCTCAGAAAGTTCCGATGATGAATATGGGTACAGGTATGTAGGGTCTCCGGCAGCTCTCAATGTGGACCTACCACGTCCACAGGATATCTAAAAAGGAAAAGAGAGGAGAGAGCGCACGCCCATAGCGTATAAAAGTATATTTAATGAGGGGGAGGGGGAGGGAGGGGTAAAAAACGCACTTACAAGAAGTACAATAAAATCAAGCATATGTGATAATAATCACCACCATCCGGTCTAACTGCAAGCTCTTGGGGCAGTCCCAGGCTCCGTTGGTGAAGGAGCAGCGTCTCAGCAGATTCCAGGACTGATGTAGGTCATCCGGTCAAATTGCAGACTTTGGGGGCATTCCCAGGCTCCGTTTGGCAAATATGCAGCGTACCAGCAGTTTACCAGGGCTGGTGTGCTGTGAATAGTCCCAGACAAAAGTTCCGTGTGTATAGTGCCTGCAGCACTAGCGCTAGGATCAATCCGCTCCTGCGCTGAATGTAGACTTGAATGTCAGTGCGTCTGACGTCACGACGCTCCCTGACGCGTTTCGTCAGTCTCGGCTAACTTTTTCAAAGGGATGACGTGAGGGGGGGAGGTCCGGTATTTTATACACACTCCAATGAAGGTAATTGTTGAATAACCGCCCCTACTCAGCTGCTATCATTAACCGTGCTACCAGCACTATAACATACATAATTACATAAAATGCAGATATTTACCCTGAAAGAATTGGAGGAGATGATAAAATTAACCTATACATTCAATGTCTATCATATTACTAAATATACATATACAATTAACACACAGTTAAACATATATTAAATATAAAAATAGTCCTCAATAACCAATTATAAAACAACAATATAAAACAACATTATTCTCTAGGGTTCAAACCAAAATTGAAAATACGAATCTTGTATGTGGATCAAACCCCATCAGTATTAACTATGGGATACATTGCATTACATCAACATAATGCAATGATATTGCATATCTAGATCCCACCTATAGATAGAGGGATGATCACACATAGGCCAGTTTGGAGTATAATACTTAGATATTGATGATAGAAAAGGAGATCATATGACATTAAAATTATATATATATATATACAACCACAATTGAATAACATTAAATATTGCACCCTGATGCGTGCATAAATAAATTGTCAATTCTTATGATCCCATATGATTGGGTATGATTGGGTATATATACGAATAGACAATACCGTTCTGTGGCTAACAGAATGCTTTTATGTGTGCGAGCTTTCGAGATACACTGATCTCTTCTTTCGGCGATGTTACAATGGATAAAGCAAGAAAGGGTTTTACTTAAAAACCGTGCATACTGGAATGTATCTGTGACTGAAATCTATCCTCCCCCCCCGTGCAGTATGCAATTTATGACTTAAGGTGTTAAATGGTCCCTGAATGTTAGTGATGTAAGTGTGTGTGTATATATGTATGTATATGTGTGTATATGTGTAAATAAAAATTTATAAAGAGCCCACAATGTATACAGCGCTTTACAAAAGGTGTGTGTGGGAGTGTATACCAATGGTGTGGGTAGGTGTAGAAATGTAAGAGGTTGTTGCATTACTATTAATGTGTGGAGATACTATGTGGTCCCTATTGGAATATAGGGATAGAGCCACAGAACGGTATTGTCTATTCGTTTTCGAATATTAAGCTTGGCTAACACGGTACAGCTATCTCTACATACAGTATACAGGTAAACCCCGTTATAGACGCCCCGTTATACCGCGAAATCGGTTATAATGCGGTTTTCACGTGGCTCCCGTTTAAAACAATTTTTTTTTTTAAATTTAAATTTTTTTTTTTAAATTTAATTTTTTTTTTTGGCACACTACACACACTGCACACACTGCACACACTGCACACACTGCACACACTGCACACACTCTACACTGCACACACTACACTGCACTCACTGCACACACTCTACACTGCACACACTGCACACACTCCCAGCACTCACTGCACACACTCTACACTGCACACACTGCACACACTCTACACTGCATACAGCACACTGCATACACTCCCAGCACTCACTGCACACACTCTACACTGCACACACGGCACACACTCTACACTGCACACACTGCACACACTCTACACTGCACACTGCTCCCAGCACACTGCACACACTCCCAGCACTCACTCTCACTGCACAACTGCACACACTCTCACTGAACACACTCTCACAGCACACACTCTCACACAGCACACAGCTCTCACAGCACACAGCACTCACAGCACACTCTCACAGCACACAGCTCTCACAACACGCTCTCACAGCACACTACACCACACCTCCCACTCCCCCTCCCTACCTTTGGTGTCGGCTGCTGAGATCGGAGCGGAGCTGGCATCAGGAGGAGGGGGGTGTCGAGAAGAGAGGGAGTGTCGGGACGAGGGGGGGGTGACGGGAGGGGGGGTGTCGGGAGGAGGGGGGGTGACGGGAGGAGGGGGGGTGACGGGAGGAGGGGGGGGTATTTTTTTTGCACACTGCACACACTGCACACACTGCACACACACTGCACACACTGCACACACACTGCACACACTGCACACACACTGCACACACACTGCACACACTGCACACACTGCACACACTCTACACTGCACACACTACACTGCTCACACTGCACACACTCTACACTGCACACACTGCACACACTCTACACTGCACTCACTGAACGCACTCTACACTGCACACACTGCACACACTCTACACTGCACACACTGCACACACTGCACACACTGTATACTGCACACTGCTCACAGCACACTGCACACACTCTACACTGCACACACTGCACACACTCTACACTGCACACACTCCCAGCACTCACTGCACACACTCTACACTGCACACACTGCACACACTCTACACTGCACACACTGCACACACTCTACACTGCACACAGCACACTGCACACACTCCCAGCACTCACTGCACACACTCTACACTGCACACACTCTACACTGCACACACTACACACACTCTACACTGCACACAATGCACACACTCTACACTGCACACTGCTCACAGCACACTGCACACACTCCCAGCACTCACTCTCACTGCACCACTGCACACACTCTCACTGAACACACTCTCACAGCACACACTCTCACACAGCACACAGCTCTCACAGCACACAGCTCACACAGCACTCAGCTCTCACAGCACACAGCACTCACAGCACACAGCTCTCACAGCACACAGCTCTCACAGCACACTACACCACACCTCCCACTCCCCCTCCCTACCTTTGGTGTCGGCTGCTGAGATCGGAGCGGAGCTGGCATCAGGAGGAGGGGGGGTGTCGGGACGAGGGGGGGGGTGTCGGGAGGAGGGGGGTTGTCGGGAGGAGGGGGGGTGTCGGGAGGAGGGGGGTGTCGGGAGGAGGGTGGGTGTCGGGACGAGGGGGGGGTGTCAGGAGGAGGGGGGGTGAGTGAGGAGCAGGCTGTGACTCAGAGGGCCGCGTGGGCTATGCCGCGGAGGGCCGGTAGGTGTGGGGGCATGGGGGGGAGGAAATGTGAGAGAGAGGGGGATAGGGACACTGGAAGAGGAGAGATTGTGAGAGCGCCCACTGGAGGATTGAGGGGGCCTGTTTGAGGCCTGTGGAGGGGGCCTGCCGAGCTGACTGCTGAAAGGTGGCCATGGAGGTGCCTGTCGGAAATTTCCCTTCTACCAGTCTGCAGCATGCTGCCTGGACAGGCATCTCAATGGACACCTTCCAACAGGCCAGCTCTGCGGATCAGGACAGGGCTTCCGGCCACCTCTTCCTTCCTTCCCTCCTCACTCCCTCCCTCCCGATCAGGCGCGCGGCGGCCATTTAAAAAAAAAATTAGCGCGATCCCGTTACTAACGCGGTGGTCTCGGGGTGGACCCCGAGGACCGCGCTATAACTGGGTTTACCTGTATATATATATATATGTAGCGGTCATGTAAAATGGCTACAGTCATCTCTCCTGCTGACAGTAAGGCCTGGTAAGTTGTGGGCATGCCAGCAGTAATTATGGAGGTTTGCCCTCACACCCTGGTGGGGTGCCCTGTGTATGGATGGGAGTGGTCACATGCTCTGACTCCATGGTTAGTGATGTCAGAGGTGTGTCAGCTTTCAGAGGGTACATAAGGCACAGCACTGTGTCTAAAAGTTAGTTCTATCTGAGTCCAGTTCTAGTAGTCTTGGGAGTTCTATTCAGTCTGGGTTAAGTGCAAGTTCTAGCAGATGGTTATGTTATAGTAACTGAAGAGAAGACTGTGTCCAGGGACCTGGCACAGGGCAGAGATCCCTGCGGGGATAGGGAATCCCTATTCTAGGAGAACTACAACTTTTAAAGGGAAGCACTGACTGAATATGAGTGGCTAGAAAATGTACTGCGAGGGGCAGCTAGCCCACTCAGGCAATAAAGATGTTCTCAATCACAAACCCTCTCGTGTACATGTGTGGAGTGAATGTACAGAGAGGAGCACCACAAAGGAGTTCCTCAACAGGACCATCCCCATGCGGACGCAGGGACCCTGATGAGGTGGAGGCGCTGCACTGGAACTAGGTAGGACTCAGCACACTACCTCAGCTGCCTGTCTGGACGGGTCCTCCCCACACACCATCATGCGGGAGACTCAGGAGTCCTGTTGCCAGCAGGTGCACCATCAGACACTACCACACTGTAATGGGGACCGGTTAGACCACAGGGGCCAATGTGAGATTGGGTGGGTCAGGCCGGTTCAGAAATACTGTTACATATATTTATATATATATATATAGGCAGGGGTGTTCCTCACAGCAGTGGTGCAGCCACAGCAACGCAGTAGGAATGAGACAGCACTCAGAGGTAATTTTCAAAAAGATTGTATTAGAGTAGGTGGCACAAAAGGCATTGGTGGCAGTGCCTTGAGAAAGGTCCCCCTGTGATGACCGAAATGTTGGCATTTGTGCCACCTACTCTAATACAATCTTTTAGAAAATTACCTCTGAGTGCTGTCTCGTTCCTGCTGCGGCTGCACCACTGCTGTGAGGAACACCCCTGCCTGTCAACTACTGCTAAGGGACATTCACCTACCTTTTACTGCATACACGTGAGTGCCAACTACTCTCCACTGACATATATATATATATATCACTTGAAACTCTAGTATAATAGGTCTCTCTGTCTCATTGGGACGCAAGGTGGTGCTATATTGCATATGGGACGTTAAAGGGATCACCCCTTCTGCCCATCATTTCAACTAAGTTTGATTTTAAAAAAATATATATTTCCAACAACTGCACAAAGTTGATGTGATACTGTTATTCTCTTTCATTATTTCAGATGAATAGTGTAAGAAGTAGTGCAGTGCAAGTCCCTTTAGAATTGATGAGGTTGCTATATTGGTGCAAAAAGTTCATGCCCATGAGATTATGAACCAGTCCTGATTTATTTTAAGTCTCCAGTTCTCATAGCAAATGAAAACACACGAGAACACTGGAAGGCACAGTCGTCGGGAATCAACGTGTTTTATTACCAATGTTCTTAAAAGTCTTCTGCTGCAATATTGGTCTCCATCCCCACATCATCACTCTTGATTAGCCGTGATTATCCATGGTGCACTGCTATTAATTTCCCTGACTGTCAAAAACTGGTGTGGTTTTATCTGTCACAAAATTCAACTAACTGATCTTCTGAATTTCAGAGGCAGAGCATTTTCTTGCAGTTTCTCAAGACGTGTATTTGTCCAGGAACTGTCATGTAGCGGCTTAGTATTGGTTTACCTAAACGTATACAGTAGGCGATGGTTAGAATATTTGGGATCTTTGTCTGTTTTTATGTGAGCTACATCAGGGCTGAAGGTCAACTGCAGAACGTGTTCCAATCAAACCACTCTGTGGTGAGAAGTCAGCTGAATGATCTCTCCTAACTATTTCTCCTTTTGAATTTCTTACTTAGAAAGCAGAGGCAGAATGATGAAATGGACGCATAAGGAATCATGTTGTACATGCTTTTCTCAGGAGCAGCTGATTCCTGAATGATATCTCATTAAAGTGAAACTCTGGATTCACAGTGTCTGTCGGGAGTACAATTGCATGTTATATTAGGAACATTTTAATTAATGAAGTGCTTACCTTGTATAATAAACACAATGAAAAACTCAGATTTTCAAAGCCATGAGAATGTATGTGAGCAGAGGACTTTGTGGTTGCATCAAGTCCTTTCTTTAAGATGGTCTTAAAAATGTTTAGTAAATGAATGAAATTACAATTGCCAAAAATACAGCATGGCAGGAAATAATGATTTCAATAGCTTTTTGACCTCAGTGGCTGGTGACTGCTATCTTGGTGTCTGACCATGTATTCCTTTTTCACGGCCTACAAACCACAGATGGTTGATGTTTTGCCTGCACATGTATCTTTGACTAGAATGCTACCGTAGGTCTTTTGCCCTGCTCCAATATCGTCACAATGGATCAGGCTGATAGAGCATTAGATTATTATGCTTAATTTAAGTGCTATTAGGGGGATTCACTAAGCTCAGTTAGGGCATTTAGGGCCTCGTGCAGTAAGCGCTGATAAACAAAATTGCCAGGGTTTTTAATTCGTCAGTTTTGACAGCATTGCTATCACGGTATGCAGAAAGCACCGAATACCAGTGATAGCAATATTTGAACAAATGGCGAGTAGCCGGCGACGAGATGCTCGACCCTCTGAAAAGGGCTCACCCGGCGAGTTCTATCTGCTGCAGAGAGAGAGAGACGCCTCTCCCTGCGCCAATCTCGGCCGAAATAAAAAAAAAATTCAATTTTATTACTAGAATAGATGAGCAGGGGGTCTCCGGAGTAGAACTGCATTGATTTCAGGTCCGGAGACCCCCTGCTTCCTGAGATACAGGCCCCATTATGGGGTGCCGGTATCTCCTATGCTTTTGATTCTCACGGTCACGTGACGCGGGACATTTCAATGCATAGGAGATACCGGCACCCCATAACGGGGCCTGTATCTCGGGAAGCAGGGGGTCCCCAGACCTCAAATCAACACGGTTCTGCTCCGGAGACCCAATGCTACAATGCACTAGTAATAAAACCATAATAAAACTTTTAATACATTCGTTACCATAGTGGCTAACTGCTACTTTAATGTAATGTTTATTAATAGTGTGCGGGGGCAGGGGGTCTCCTGAGATGAAGCGCTTTGATTTCAGCCTCAGCGACCCCCTACTTCCTGAGTTACAGGCCCTGGTATGGGGCATTGGGTGCCGGGATCGCCACCATTTTAAAATCGTCCGCATCCCGTGACGCGGAACATTTAAATAATGAAGAAGATACTGGCACCTCATATCTGGGCCTGTAACTCGGAAAGGAGGGAGTCCCCAAGCCTGAAATCAATGCGGTTCAGCTCATGAGACCCCCTGCTCCTGCACAGTATGAATACAAATTACATTAAAGCAGCTTCATTACCTTAGGGGTTAAGGCACAATAGCTGCTTTATTGAGGGCAGAGGTGTAGATTGAAGCGGGTACTTGGCCCTTCATTCACACCCTCTGCCCCCAATAAACATTACAATATGTATTAAGTACCAATATATAACCCACCCCCTGTACCCCAACATAAAACCATTTTTATTTAATTTCACACAGGATTGATAACATAGGCCGGCGGGTGTCCCGGGTGGTCCCCACGTGTGTCTGGAGGCCCCAAAGGGGTCCCTGGGTGGCTCCGTGGGTCCCCGCTGGCCTGCAGTACCAACCCAGTTGTAAAATAAATAAATATGGCATACATTGCAATAAATACACCTCCCCCTTCACCAAACACATACAGTACAGTAATGTGCAAATAACAATTAACCAGATATGGATAATAGCTCATTTGAAAATTATTAAATCAAACATTAGCCAAGCAGCATAAATAAAGTAAATAAAACCTTTCTACTTACCCGTGGCAATATGAAGGGCGTCCTCATCAGCATACTGCAGGACCATGGCCTCCGATGCCAGCAACAATACATAAAAAAAATACAATCTAATGGCCCCTAACCCCTTAATCACTGTAGCAGTTAATAACCACTATAGTAATTAAAGGGTTAACCCCTTCCAGCAGTGAGGTAGCCGTGACTGCTGTAAGCCCATCTGGGTCAGGGGAAGTATCAGTCGAGGTTGGAGAGGGTAAGGGTGATATTGGTGGTGGTGGTGGCTCTTCTGATGAGTTTAACGAAGAGAGTCTCAGAGAAAGTGAGGTGAACATCCCTCTCAAAGACGTCATGGTGGTAGTCTCAGGTTGGCATTTATGGTATTGCAGCCTCCTCCCCTCGCTCGCAAGCATCATAGAATCACAGGGTTTTTTTTGGATCAGAGGAGCCATCTCCTTGGTGCGCCTTTTCAAATACGTAGTGATGGAGATCCTTTGTCCTCTCTGTCCTCACCTTGAAAGCAACTCGCTCAGTACCAATTCTAGGCTTTTTTAATTGCCTTTCTTTTTCAAATTAATATGTAATATTTCAAATTGCATTTAATTGCATTCATAAATCATAGACATATTTAATAATTACTTCTAGGTACTTATTACATAGATACAGTAGTACAAGTAAATTATGTTGAAAGAAAAAAATCCAGCAAGTTCAATTTATGCTAAATTTAAATAATGAATGATTTGAAGTGATGATTAACAAAGATGAAACATCGAATAATCTGCCCGTTGACCCCTCACTCTCCTAATTTTTGGTGGCTATTCATCAGGAAGGATTACATTGGATTTTTATATTATTTTCTCTCTCTCTCTTTCTGCCTGGGCTGAGATGAAGTCCTGTCTATGTACAGTGCTGCTGCTGTTCCTGATGAGCTGCTGTATCTCAAGTTTGTCTCAACTCAAGTTTTATCTAAACTTAGTTATCAGTGTCTGCCGGGCTGACTGCCACTACGTCCTTCCAAGCCTGCCTGGTAGATGCGGTGCCTGCTTTTCTGCCTAGCTACCTACCCTTGCCTAACCGTGCCCTAGCTAGCCACTGCCAGTAGCCAGTGTTTGTGTGTTATTTCTTTTCAAATGAAACAACCGATGTTGCTAGCAACCGATGACAACGTGTCTGCACAGGGTGTGTCTGCCATCCACATGGCTGACCTTTAACAAGCCAAGCTTTGTCCTTCTGCTGCTTTGACAGTGTTGCCTCTTAGATCTGAAGTTGATCTTGTACTTACAACCTATGTATTACTGAGAGATGGAACAGTAACTAGTAGTTATATTATAGGACATACTACATACATTCAACAAGCCATGCATTGTGCCAATGCCAAGTCATGAGCCAAGTTTGCCAACCTAGATGTTATATTGGTGGTGCCGGGCTGGCCTAGTGGTTTGCCAATTTGCCAACTAGTGCTAATCCAATTTCCAACATAGATGATATGGTTGAACTTGTACTCTGGTAGGGATTGTGAAAGCAGTTTGTGGTCTGGGCCTGGCTTGTTAGGGCACCCACGTGTGGCCGAACAAGAACATTACTATGTGCTATTTTTGATATTTGGCAATCAGATGATGGTGGTGGTGGTGATGGTGGGGGGGGGGGGGGGTGTTGTGGATACACACAACAAGGCGCTGGCAATGCCAGTGAGTGACAGTGTCAAGTCACTGCATGTAGTGCCAGTCAATGGTTGTACCTAATTCTGCAGCTGCAAAGCTTAGCAATATTACTTTTCTCAGTCAGCCTCTCAGACGGGTTGTTGTTATATATTCATTTGTTATTGCATTACTTATTCTTCATCATAATCATAACTCAGGGCTTGTGCCCATGTGGCAGCGGGTCAGATATTCACACATATAATTCTTGTCGAAAAGGTGAGCGCATAGAAAAAAAGAAAGAAAGAAAGAAAATAAACACTAAGTGAAGCCACTAAGTGAAACAAGCATACACACAGGGAATAGGTGGTGAAAATATAAAAAGGCTAAAGCCAGATCTTACTCACACGGACAAGTGTGAGCCGATATTGTCAAAGTTTCTTTAGAGAGATCACTTCAAGGAGTAGTACCCAGGGTGATGTGGGGGCTTCCGATATGAGCAGTTCCCTCCCTCTGGTAGGCTCCAAACAGGGGCAGAAACGCTCAGTGAATTAAAAGTGATTTTATTAAACAACAGGTAAGTATAAGAACTTACATGTAGATAATACACTTCCGGCATCCGTCTCCTTAGTGCCAGCTCATGCGGGGGTCTCCCTAGCTGCCGCGTCCGGTCACAGGGCCTGCAAATGAGCTTCTCCTTCAGGAAGTACGGTGGCCTTTAGTGGTCCAAAAACAGAGCAGCTATGCCGACACAGGGCTACGCGTTTCGCGAGTATCTCTCGCGTTACCTGTTGTTTAATAAAATCACTTTTAATTCACTGAGCGTTTCTGCCCCTGTTTGGAGCCTACCAGAGGGAGGGAACTGCTCATATCGGAAGCCCCCACATCACCCTGGGTACTACTCCTTGAAGTGGATCTTTCTAAAGAAACTTTGACAAGATCGGCTCACACTTGTCCGTGTGAGTAAGATCTGGCTTTAGCCTTTTTATATTTTCACCACCTATTCCCTGTGTGTATGCTTGTTTCACTTAGTGGGTTCACTTAGTGTTTAGTTTATTTCTTTCGTTCTTTTTTTCTATGCACTCACATTTCGACAAGAATTACTACTGGTGGAGATCATGGAAGGATCTCATCAAGGTTGAGCTGCAATTTGAAGGGCCAGTATACCAGCTTTGTGTTTTTAGGCTCCCACGTGTGTTAATATATGTTCATTCACATTTATATCTTTAAGTGTTAAAGGGGAGCGCCGTAGTTTTTCTCCACTTAGCCATTCACACAGATAACACAACAACAATAAGTTATTAATAATAATAATAACTGAGAAGTGATAACAAAATAAAAAGAATAAAAGGAGTATGTCTTTGGGCCCTCCCTCCCACCTGTGCATTACTGAGAGATGAAACTGTAGCTACCATACTTATTTGCGACATAGAAATATTAAATAAGCCAAGCACTGTGCCAACCTAGATGTTACATAAATGGTGGCTGGTGTGCGGCCAGCGGTGCTAGGTGCCAAGTCTCAACTAGATGCGATGGTGTGGCACTGCCTGGCATAGCAGTTTTGGTGCGTGTGTGTTTGGGCCCCCACTAGATGGTCAAAATAAAATATAAATAGGCTACAATATTTGCACATTTTGTTTTTTTTTCATTGAGGTGATTGATGATGATGGTGGTGGTGGTGGTGGTGGTGGTCAGTGGACACAACAAGCCACTGGCAGCAGTGGCAAGTCAGTTTGTGGCTAATTATGCAGCCGCTAAGCATTGCTACATTTAGTTTATCTCAGGCAGTCAGTCTGTCTGGTTGGTTGTGTTATTTACTTGTTATTACTGAATTACTAAGAAAATTGTAAACATAAAATATAAATAATATAGTGCCATAGTTTTCTGCAATAGATGGCGTGGTGGTTGGTAGAGTGAACTGTGGCCACAATAGCCGGTGCCACTGGTACTAGTTGTGTTAATTGACAACTGTGGGCACTAATACTGGAGATGGGCAGATAGCTATTGTTGCATTATCTTTTTTAAGTGCAATAGTAGTGGTGAAGTGAAGCACTGGGAGTGTTGTAAATAATCTTAGTAATTAGCCCGCTCCGGAGCCTCTTGAATGCTGAGTGCAGGGACTGTATATTTCTGAGGAATCAGATGTTGATTCATCTTTATAAAAGTGTGATTAAACATTACCATGGCAGCGCAGTTTATTCTGGCTCTCGCTTTTGATGGCACTTTTTCTGATAACACACTTGCAGGAGGTTATCTCACGGCCACCTTTGCAAGAGCAGGCCATGTTTCAGTTTCAGCAGCCCACTATTCGAGAGCATCAGAGTCAGGGGTGAACTATCACCAATATACACCTTGATCAGGTCCATAGCACTAGTTGCATTAGAAGTGTGTGTTGCTTCTGCCCACCGATGCTGAAAAAAGGGTAATTTACTTGGAAAGCACCTTTAAGACCAACATTGAAGTTGGACTCGATTAGTTTATATCTCAGAAGATTCTTTGTAGGAATGGTAAATGGAATGTACCCATCGGTTTCATAAGGCTACACAAAGCATTCAAGTTGTATACCTCTATTTACAGGGTGACCAGATTTTCAAATGTAAAAACTGACATATAAAAAATATATCGAAAATAAAATAAATCACAAACTGCACCCCCCTTTTTTGCTTTCTTCCCTTTCCACCATCCTCTCTTCTTCCTCTCCCCCATCCTCTCTTCTCCCTCTCCCCATCCTCTCTTTTCCCTCTCCCCCATCCTCTCTTCTCCCTCTCCCCATCCTCTCTTCTCCCTATCCCCATCCTCTCTTCTTCCTCTCCCCCATCCTCTCTTCTCCCTATCCCCATCCTCTCTTTTCCCTCTCCCCCATCCTCTTTATGCTCCCATCCTCTTTTCCCACCCTCTCTCTGTCTCCTCCCATCCTCTCTCCCTCCTCCCCTCATCCCTCCTCTCTCTTTCCTCCCTCTACCCCTGCATCCTCTCTTTTCCCTCCCTCCCATCCTCTCTCCTCCCATTCTCTCTCCTCCTGTCGCTTATCCTCCTCTCCCCATCCTCTCTCTCTCCATCCTCTCTATCCCTCTCCCCCATCCTTTCTCTCCCTCTCTCTATCCTCCCCTCCCTCTCCCCATCCTCTCTCTCCTCCCTACCCCCCAGCCCTCTCTCTCTTCTCCATCCTCTCTCTCCTACCTCTCCCCATCCCTCTCTCTTCCCTCTCACCCATCCCTATATCCTCCCTCTCCCCCATCCCTCTATCCTCCCTCTTTCCATCCCTATATCCTCCCTCTCCCCCACCCTCTCTCTCTCTCCCCCATCCTCTCAATCTCTCTTCTCTCCCATCCTCTCTCTCTCTCCCTCTCTCTCCCATCCTCTCTCTCCCTCTCTCCCATCCTCTCTCTCTCCCTCTCTCCCCCATCCTCTCTCCCATCCCCTCTCCCTATCTCCCCCATCCTCTCTCTCTCCCATGTTCTCTCCCCTATCCTCTCTCTCTCTTTCTCCAATCTCTATCTCCCCCATCCTCTCTCCCTCATCTTCTCTCCCCCATCCTCTATCGCTCTCTCTTTCTCTCTCCCCATCCTCTCTCCCCATCCTCTCTCCCCAATCCTCTCTCCAATCCTCTCTCGCTTATAAGAGTTCCATGTAAAAATGGATTTCAGGCAAAAGGTGGCATGGTGCGCTCATTTGCATTTCATTTCCCAGAATCCCTTGCTGCAGTGGAAGCGCTGTATGCTAGGTGATAATTGTGAAAGGCAGGGGTGCATACCTGTCTAAGACATGTGAACGTGCTCACAAGTGATCATTTTATGTGATATATATATATATATATACACACACACACACACACACATACACACACTGTGAGAGGAAGTGTGGTATAATTGTGGGTGGAAGATATATAGGGCCTGCTTTGATAAAATTCTACCTGTCCTCACGAAGAGTTAAAAGCTCAGGGAGGTTCTGCAGGTGAAGCCAGTTGCAGATCACCTGGGCCTAACTGACAGGGTTTTAAAAAGGCCGGCGAGACTAGTTCTCCCCCTCTCCCCTATTCCAGCTAAGGCTTGTCCTATAGTAGGTGCGGGCGTGCGTGCGCCTGTGCAAACGCGCGTTTTGTGTGTATGCTGTGAACAAAGGTACTGTGTGTATGTGTGTGTGTGTGTGTGTGTGTGTGTGTGTGTGTGTGTGTGTGTATGTGTGTGTATAGATTGTGTGAGTTAATAATGTTTTAAATAATATTTAAAAAAAAAATTGCACAATAAAAATAATTTTTATTTTTGAACTTTGACACACACACACACACACACACACACACACACACACACACACACACACACACACACACACACACACACACACACACACACACACACACACACACACACACACACACACACACAAAAATACATTTCAGTGGTGGTAGCGGCACAAAATCTTTTTATTCCCCGCCTTCTCCTCTTTCGGCTGGCTCTACGCTCACTGCCATAGCGCGCGCGGCACCATTATAGAAAGGCTGACTAACCACAGCCAATCATAAGTGCCGCGCGCACGACGGAGCGCACGCGGCCACTATATAAGAGCCCTAAGAGAGCTGGTCGCTACAAACAGGAACTTGCCTGCATCAGTTCTGTTTGTGAAACCTGCGTTTATATTGTTTGGTAAGTGGGGAAGCCACCCAAAGATAGCTAGAGAACTTCTGTCTAGTTAGTGCTCAGATAGAGCAAGGATTTATTTTGATTCTTTTGTTTATCTTGTTTCATCTGCTGGAGTGTTAAAGCAAATAAAAACACTTGAACCAGAGCTGGATCTGTTCTGTGTTGCGGTTTACCATAAGAGACAGTGGGTTTTAAGGATCCCAGACAAAAACCCTTCAGCCAAAAAGGGTATTTTGTCACAAAACCTATCATGCAACATCCGTGTAATACACACACATACCATGTGCAAATACACATTTATATTCAACATATACAAACACTCTAAATATACAACATATACATGCACATATTGCATGAAACACTCACATATGCATTTGAAATACACACACTAACCAACACACGCACACACAGACACGCACTTACCAACACAGACACACACAAACACCAACAGTCACACACTTACCAACACAGACACACACATGGAAGTGGGAGATCTAGGGAGGAGCAGCTATGGAGCACTCTGCAGTGCCACCTGCCGCCCAGAAGCTGCAGTGGTTAAGCAGCCAGACAGCCCTGCTCTCCTCCCTCCTACCGGATAGAACTGTTCTAATCTGATGGGCCCTGCACTCCGCAGCCGGCATCCTCCTCTGATCTCCTCCAACTTCCACTCTCCTTCCCACCCAAAACTGGGACATTTTGATAATTGTCGGGACACCAGGACAGGTCATTAAAAACCGGGAGGTCTGGTCACTGTATATATGTACCACTTTTATGCAGTTAACAAACAAAATCTTTTTGGTGGGAAGGGCATAAAAAACATAATTGTTGGGCTATTTTTCTAGTTACTTCTGTGCATACATCACATGTGACATGAAAGAAACAAATGCAAAATATACCCGGCACAGATCTTGGGCTGAAAGAGCGGCTCAGTGAGTAAAGACACCGACTCTGACCTTGGGCAAGTCACTTTATCTCCCTGTGCCTCGGGCACCAAAAACATAGATTGTAAGCTCACCGGGGCAGGGACGGTGTCTGCAAAAATCCTATGTGCTGCGTATAGTGCACTATATTGTATTTGTGAAGCTTTGAGTCCCATTGGGAGAAAAGCGCTGTATGAAATAACGTTAGTACTATTATACCTAAGAACACACCGGGCCCATACATTTACTCCAAGTATGAGAAAATAAGTGCAAAATCGCCCGAGAAGAGGATGGAACACAGTCTGTCTTTGCCCCATTCTCACCAGAAGCAGACTACGTGCAGTAAGCCAGTGTCTGTTATAAATACGCTCTCTCTTCCTCTTTCATTAACTCTTTCTTCTTAACAGCACTGACTAACCTAGTGTGCTCCTGGCAGGGCATATCCACATATATCTTCACATTCCTATAGCTGAATTATGAATCTTGGCAGCCTAGGCTACTGCAGGTGAAAAATAAATTGCTAGAATTCACCTTTCATCAGTTCCTGTCACACACTTTATTGAATACCATGTGAATATGTCATTTGGATACTAAACATGCACAGACTTTTAAACACCAAATTCAATTGTACCTAAATAAAAAAAATGATGTATGGTTTGGATTTACAAGTACGCTTTAATAAATAAGACAAGATGCCATTTTGAGTGATATTGCTGTTTACGGCTCAAAAAGTCCATTCTTGCACTTTAATAAAAAGTCTCCCCCTGACTGTAGAAGAAATACACACATTGGGATTTGATTGACAGGCTACATAGATTAAAAAATGTGTGTGTGTGTTTTTGTGTTCAAATCAAAATACAATTTAATTGACAAAACGCAAACATTTTTGACTTAGAACGCGCATACTTGGCACACACCCCATGTATTAGCTATTTGCACTTATTGTGAATTCCTCGTTTGTGTGTTTGACAGTGTGGGTGTAACCGTGCGTGTGTGTCACAGTGTGTGTGTGACTGTGTGACTGTATGTGTGAGACTGTGTGTGTGTGTGTGTGTGAGAGAGAGACTCTGTGTGTGTGAAACTGTGTGTGTGTGAGACCGGGTGTGTGTGTATGTGTGAGACTGTGTGTTTTGTGTGTCACTCACCAGATTTACAGGCGGCAGTAGGAGAGGTCCGTCAGCGGAGATAAGAAGTTGGTGAGAGCGTGCTTTAATACCGGAAGTCAGACACCGGTTCCGGCACCGGTATTACAGCGCGCTCCTCCCCAGCCGTTCTCCTACAGCATGCTGCTCTTCTCCTGCTCCGGTCTGATGTTTTCCTGCCGTTCTTCTCCTACCGCCGCCGCCCGTCCACTCGCTGTCTTCACTGCCAGTACATTGCTCCACGAACACGGACCTCTCCTGCCGCCGCCGCACACTTCTCTCCTATGCTGACGGACCTCTCCTGCTCCCGCCAACTTCTTATCTCCGCTGACGGACCTCTCCTGTTCCCGCCAACTTCTTATCTCCGCTGACGGACTTCTCCTGCTCCCGCCAACTTCTTATCTCCGCTGACGGACCTCTCCTGCTCCAGCCTGTAAATCTGATAAGTGAAAAGGGGGTCAAATAACACTCTTTTCCTCTCGATTGTCAGTGCTAAATGAATGGTGTGTCTTACAATCGATGGCGTCTTACAATCGAGGAAATACGATAGTAGAGCTCCCTTTAAGCTGCAGTTATTAATAAGTTGGCTGATTCGCAGATTTTTTTGTCTGTGTAAATTCTGCATGCAGGTTTGTTATATTCTTGAAATAGTAAATATGTTATGTATAAGTCACTATATGTATACTGTAAGTGTCACTTAACAACTGACAAGCTCCAGATTGATCAAATACGTGTGATTTAAGGCTTTGTGGCAATAAGGACTTGGAAAAAAAATGACCTCTGTGATCAGTTAGTGAGTGGGATTACTTTTTACTTATTTCAAATTTTTACTTATTCTATGTGATTGCAATTTAACAATTCTGAGAAATAAACTAAAATGATATACCCATGCACTCCGTTAGACTTTGCTTTCTGTAAACGTATTAAGGTCAATATCATGACCTTGCCAAGTGTATTTCATCCAGCAAATCCTTCAAGTCCAAAACTGATAGTTTAACAATCCATACCTTGTAGTTTACATAGCAGGATTACCCATGGGAAACCACTCAAACAAATGCTAGATATAATTTGGGTCACATTCGCTGGCCGTCCTCAGAGTAAAGATACAGCCATAGTAGTGTCAGCTTCAAATGGAGTTACAGTGTCATGAATGACAAGGTCCAGATGGGCCAAATGAGCCATTACGTTGTAAAGGAATATAAGTGACCTCTGTGGTCTCAATGTTGTCTATATAAGTCTATTAGTTGGTGAATGGGATAACGTTCAAATTAGTAAGCCTTATATGAAATGATTGCAAGTTGACAATCTTGGAAATATAGGATTTGCTTTAGACAATAAATATAATATTCTCAATCAGGTGCTTACATGATTCATTAAAAACCTGAATGGACTTTTATCATTTGAAGGCAAACTATATCAGTTGGATATATAGTATTGTGATGTAATACCGTACATTGTTCCCCTTTGTAAGAGTCACTTTTAAATGTAAGTTTGGGTTATCCTAGTTTCATGAGACAGATACCACTTCCACTTATTCACTACTTAATATTGACTTGGTGACTGTAATTCCTTTGCTTAATCATATTTTGTTATGAAATATCCAATACCAAAATGACTGCTCTAGCAGATTATCTTAATGTATATTGTTCATCTATAAGTATTCGGGTTCATATTTTGCTAAAATAACATTCATGATTTTTTAAAGTCGCATACAGTATGTATATGTTCATATTTGCCATTTATGTGACGACCGTAAAAATGCGCAAACGTCAAACTTTAAACAATTCAACTCGTTTTTGCATGTTAAAGCAGGAGATTGCCTATAATCTACTTCATTTAATGTATTCTTTTTTTTCTTTCTTCGCGTTTTACTCACATAATAAATTCCATTTAAGGAATACCATCAAGGGAGTCATTCATTTTTAAGTCAATATTTTTACAGCTGCACTGAATTTTTAAGACTGCATGAATTAATGAAACGGACGTATCATAAAGAACTGGATCTCGATGCTTTGGGCTGCAGACCGTAGAAAATGTATATGTCTGATGCCTTTGAAAACTGTACACGGAGATTCTTTATTTAATGCTTGTCAGAAACACATCAAGAGATTTAACATTTCCAATCCAACAGTGATAGGACTTTTTGACCCTACGTTGACACACAACACACAACATACACATACAAAATAGGAATACGTCTTTGTTACCATGTATATCAGTGTCCGGTGACTGCATAAAACAGCTCAAAACATGGAAAGCAACTGCAGATTTCAGTCTTTCTTATTTAAGTCTTTGAAAGAAAGTCTGTCTGCAGAAAATATATGGAGTATGCATGCACAACTGTATGGGAAAAAGTATCCCACAGCAAAAGGATTTATTTGAACAAAATATACTTTTGTTAAATACCAATAAAAAATTTTTTTTTGTAATTATTAGTGTGATCAATATTCTTTCTGCTGTGACCAAATGGCAAGTGATGGATTGTCTTGCTACATAGCACCCTGACTAAGTTTTGTTATCATGTTGTCACATCTTTTCATGTTTTCCATTGGTGTGCAACACTGTTATTTTATAAGGAAAGTGCATATGTAGCCAGACTTATTGTCCCCGCTGCCGAGACAAGCAGAGGGAATGCCAGCGCAGCAGGGATTAGCACAGCAGGAAGTCTGATACGGAAGTACGGACCTCACACATTTTACCTTCTCCAGTCTTGTATAGCGCTGCTAGTTTTTATGTAGC
This sequence comes from Ascaphus truei, assembly GCF_040206685.1. Classification (NCBI taxonomy): domain Eukaryota; kingdom Metazoa; phylum Chordata; class Amphibia; order Anura; family Ascaphidae; genus Ascaphus; species Ascaphus truei. The sequence goes on from NC_134490.1 coordinate 86,937,229, forward strand.
GCTTTACAGAGACATTTTGCTGGCACAGGACCCTGCCCCGTGGAGCTTACAATCTATGTTTTTGGTGCCTGAGGCACAGGGAGATAAAGTGACTTACTCAAAGTCACAAGGAGCCGACACTGGGAATTGAACCAAGTTTCCCTGCTCCAAACTCAGTGCCAGCTAGTGTCTTTACTCACTGAGCCGCTCCGTCTGTAGATCTCAAATAATTTAAATGATTATTCAAATTTGATGATGGCTCTCCTTTAACCAACACACTTTCGGAAGCTAGTGATGAAGACATATGATTATATTGATCTGTTATTTTCTTGCTTAATCTATGACTGTTATCAGCTAATGTTCACACAACTACAGAAAACCTATTGTATTTACTGTCAAACTCATTTTTCATTGTGTTTTTTTTTACCAATAACTGATGCGTAGACAATTGACTTTAATAAATAATTCTAAAGCTCTTTGTCCAAATTTTAGTACAGAAACAGGACTTTAATATAACATCTTATCACTCTTTGTTGATGTATTAGTGCAATCATAGTGGCAACTGAATGCTTGTAGCAATATGAAGGATTAATTTCCTCTCTTAATACCTCTGAGCCCTTTTCTCCTGCTGTTTTCTGATAAGAAAACCCAAGCTGAGAAGAAGATAAATACTAGAAGCACTTATGTGCTAGAAAACGGTGTCATTACATTTTTATAAACCATACAGTATACACAGTTTTTTGGCTTTTGATTGTTGATTTAATGTTAGGTTGCATTAATTCACGGACCTGACAAATTCTGCAAATGCTTTATTTAGACCTCTGCAGATACACTACTGTAGGTACTTTTTTTTTTTTTTTTTTTTACATTTTTGACCCTCAAATGCAATAATGTGTATCAAAAATAAATAAATACATCAATATACAGATTACACAGCAAGTCCAGATATTGCATTGGCACAAAGCTTGGGTGTTTGATTATGCCAGCTTGATGTAAAAATATGGGCTCCATCTTTTCTCAGTGAAGGAAATAGGGGATAAAAATGTATTTCTTCCTAAATGAATTATCACGTACCAAAGTCCCCTTTTGTGGTTTGAAATAATAGGAGATTGCAATGTGGGCTTTTCATGGCTATCAGTTGCTGTACATCCAGTAACAAAACATATGTTTTATTGTAACAAAAAGAATTAATTACAATTATCCTCTCTGATCAGCTCCAGAAATACACAGAGTACAGCTTATAATGTGTGATTACATATTACATACTCAGATAAACGCCTTTGAGATATCTTGGAAAGGAAATACATGAACAGACACTCCACAGCAATGGGAGAGGACCATCAAGGTTAAAATTTTCAATTTAAACAGCAAAGACCAACAGATGTTTTGGGCAGATGAACAAAATGCATCTTGTTCCTCTGGCGGGTTTGAAAGAAAACATCCAACCAACGTGAAATGTAGACAATCACCCAGGTGGCCGAGGCCTTCTGGGAGGTTCGGAAATCAGTGGCGAAGAGTGTGTGTTTCCATTGAAGATAAACTCCAATCCCTCACTAACTTGATCTTATTTTCTTAGGAAGAAAAAAAATAACCATCCCTCTGAGGATGAGTACAATACATTTTGGCAAAAATTGACATGTGCTATGCAGTGGCTTTCAGTAACGTTGAACAAATATACTCTTGCAAATATTTAACAATTGCTACTTAAAGGTACCATAGACTATTTTTGGAAAACCTTGTTCCATTGGCTAACCATGGAGATGGAATTCATTTAGCCTCAAATATCCAAAATTTGCCAAATAAAAACATTCCATATGCAACGGTGTTGAAATCCCTTTCAGACTATCTATTGACCACATTTTTGCTGTTAGCTCTTTGACATTTTGCCATCTTGTTTAACCAGAGTTGAGTGAATGGGATGTAGAATTACCCTCTTTAATGATTCTGTTTACTATTCTCATTTTTGCTTTTCTTGAGGTATAGATCCCTATTTAATATATTGTATTGTCATGTCTTTATTTATATAGCGCCATTAATGTACATAGCGCTTCACAGTAGTAATACACGTGGTAATCAAATAAATAACAGATAATATAAATAACAGATCATGGGAATAAGTGCTTCAGACATAAAAGTAACATTAAGGAAGAGGAGTCCCTGCTCCGAGGAGCTTACAGTCTAATTAATTAATATAATGAATTAATTCATAATTAACTAATTAATATATGGTGCGAAGCTGTGTAATGCACAGTGTACAATGCTGTAACTTCAATTCAGTTGAACGATGTTGAAGGATGTTGTTTACCCTGCTTTATCCATATTCAGTATGGGCCTTAGATTCCAGGCCTCACAGCTCTGTCCTTCTTACAACCCTAGATGGGTCTATATTATTTATTTTTCTAATTCCAGGTTCTTCTAAACCGCTTTTTTAGCTTTGACTTGTAATGTACTTTTCTGATCTCAGGGACCTCCACGTTTTTATTTTCTTCTCCTGTCTACTCCAACACATCTCCTGACTGATGTGGTTTATTTGCTTTTGTTGCAATTTTGTTTAGAATATCAAACTAAAAGTAACTTTTCATGTGGGAAAAAGTGAAGACCGATGTAAAATATTAATATTATTCTTAAGACTGTTGACCTTCTGCTTAAGATGAATATTTCCAGCTGTGAACTGTCATGTTTGAGTGAAAGAATTTCCGTTTTGCTCTTTGCTGGCAGGACCACTGCATGCTCTCTTGGCCTCAACTTGAGTGATATGTTGTGCTTTTACAGAAATGCTGAGAAGGGGTTATTCAGTAAATTGTGTATGTATGTGTGTATAGCATGCATGTATATTTTTATAGTGCTAACTGTGTACATAGTACTTTGCAAGTTTCAAAACATTATAATAGAATTACAGTACAAGGAATATGCAGGTGATGGGATAAGTACATCACGACGTTAATGTAACATCTGGAGAAAGGAGTCCCCAAAGAACTTACACTGTAATTGACATGCAGGGAGACAACAGAAACAGTAGGAGTACATTTGAGTGCATTGGCTTAGAGCAAGCATGTCAAACTCAAATGCTAACAAGGGCCAAATAAACAAGGTTTAAGTCTAGATGGGCCGCAAAAAAACAACAACTTACATTTTCATAGAAACGTAGGTTTATTTCGAAAAGTACTGTGTGTGTTGACCTCACTAACCGAACCAAAAAAAAAGCCAGACGTGAATGACGATGCCCCCTCTTAACAATTTCCAAAGCAGCAATCCCGCCTGGGATCTTACCTGATCCGCAGTCCCTTAAGGTACTATACTGGAGGGGAGGTGTTCCCTACCTGTCTTCCGATGTCTCCCGTGTGAAACTTGAGTCAGATCTGGAAGAAAGCAGAATAGGTTATTTCGGTGTAGGTATAGTGCAGTTAAGATAAAATAGAGAGAGTGGGTGAGAGTGACAGACAGAGGGTGAGAGAGAGAGAGAGAGAGAGAGAGGTGGGAGAGAGAGAGAGAGAGGGTGGGAGAGAGAGAGGGTGGGAGAGAGAGAGGGTGGGAGAGAGAGAGGGTGGGGAGAGAGAGAGAGGGTGAGAGAGAGAGAGAGAGAGAGAGAGAGAGAGAGAGAGAGAGAGAGAGAAGAGAGAGGTGAGAGAGAGAGAGGGTGGGAGAGAGAGAGGGTGGGAGAGAGAGAGAGAGAGGGTGGGAGAGAGAGAGAGGGTGGGGGAGAGAGAGAGAGGGTGGGAGAGAGAGAGAGGGTGGGAGAGAGAGAGTGGGAGAGAGAGAGGGTGGGGGAGAGAGAGAGAAGGTGGGGGAGAGAGAGAGAGGGTGGGAGATAGAGAGAGAGAGGGTGGGAGATAGAGAGAGAGAGAGGGTGGGGGAGAGAGAGAAGGTGGGGGAGAGGGAGAGAGAGAGGGTGGGGGAGAGAGAGAGAAGGTGGAGGAAAGAGAGAGGGTGGGGGAGAGAGAGAGGGTGGGAGAGAGATAGAGAGAGGGTGGGGGAGAGAGAGAGAGAGAGAGGGTGGGGGAGAGAGAGGGTGGTTGACTGACTCACCGGGCCTGTTGGCGGACCTATCCTCATTCTCTCTCTACTTCCCCCCCCCCCATTTTCTCTCACCCTCTCCCATTGTCTCCCCCTATTCTCTCTACCTTCCCTCCCCACCCCCATTCGCTCAATCCCCTCTATTCTCTGTCTCCCCACCCATCTCCCTTCTCCCCCCCCCCATTCGCTCAATCCCCTTTTCTCTCTCTCTCCCCCCTCTCTTCTCCCCCCCCCCATTCTCTCTCTGTCCTGCACAGACGTACACAGCAACTGACCTACAGACACACACACAGACAGACCAACAAAGACACTGACCACACACAGACACCCACACAGTCTCTGCTGGCCTGCACAGACACACACACACACACAGCCACTGATACAACCCCCCCACACACACACACTCTCTCCCCCCACATACACACACTCTCCCCCCCCCCACATACACACACTCCCCCACCCCCACTTACACACACTCCCCCCCCACATACACACTCTCCCCCACATACACACACTCCCCCCCCCCACATACACACACTCCCCCCCCCCCACATACACACACTCCCCCCCACATACACACACTCTCCCCCCACATAAAAACACTCCCCCCCCACATACACACACTCCCCCCCCCACACATACTTCCCCCCCACACACACACTCCCCCCCCCACACACACCCCCCCCCCCCCACACACACTCCCCCCCACACCCCACACAAAGTGGAGAACAGCGACGGACGGATGGATGGGGGGGGCGGGGGACAGAAGAAAGGCCTGCTTTTTGAGCCTCGCGATCACGCACCACTACTGCCCGCCCCCACGCCCATCTTCTGCAACATGCGGACCGGGGGCAAAGGGAGCGCCAAGGGTGCAAGGGGGGGGGGCGCAGAAAGGGGGTGAGCGGCAAGGGGGGGGGGCGGAGAAAGAGGGTGAGCGGCAAGGGGGGGGGGGGCGCAGAAAGGGGGTGTGCGGCAAGGGGGGGTGAGCGCCAAAGGGGGTGAGCGGCAAGGGGGGTCAGCGCCAAAGGGGGTCAGTGGCAAGGGGTTCAGCGCCAAAGGGGGGTTAGCGGCAAGGGGGGGTCAGCGCCAAAGGGGCGTTAGTGGCAAGGGGGGTTAGCGGCAAGGGGGGTCAGCAGCAAGGGGGGTGAGCGCCTCTACCCCGGGTCCCTGTGGCTGCCCGCCCGGCGGGGGACATCGCGTAGCAGGCAGAGGAGCAGGAAGGCAGAGACACACTCACCGTGTGCTCTGCACAAAGCGGAAGCCCCGCCCCCGGCTTCCTCTGACCTGCCTGCGACCAATCCCCTGCATCCCGGCCGGCATTCTAAGTCCCGCCTCCTTCATTCAAACCCATGCGGCCCTTCATCCAATCACCTGGCAGCATTCACTCACACAGAGAATACTTACCAGCTGCCGCATCCTCTTCACCACCGCCGTAACCGGGACACATAGGGTGGGCCGCACAGATACGAGTTTGACATGCCTGGCTTAGAGTGTGTATAAGAGCATACTGAAATAAAGTGAGTAGTCGTCATGCAGGGTTATTTAAATGCTTTGGTGAACAAGTGAGCGTTCAGATAGATTTAGATGTTAGAGAAGGTGTTTAGCGGACATTGAGAGGGAGGGAGTTTCAGAGGTAGGGTGCAACATGTGAGAATGGTTGTTGGTGGGAAAGAGCTGCAGTGACACAGATAGAGAGAAGAGGGGCCTGAGCAGAGTGTAAAGACCAGGTACCGGTACGGGAAGAGATTAAGTAGAATAGATGTCCCAAAAGGTCCAAAAAACGGAGCGCAGCAGCAAAAAGTGGGGCCACAAACCAGAAAATAAGTTAAAAAATAGTTTATTAAATGACAAATAAGGGGTACAGGGTAACTCATTTTTTGGACCTTTTGGGACATCTATTCTACTGACTCTGCTGGCGTGAGGCACGCATCACCCAGGGACAAGCTGCTGTATTGTGAGTACTTACCTGTTCACTCCATACTGTCATGTTATTTGTGCAGGTTGTTTTATTGGGAGGGTAGGCATGACCATTATGGTATATATATAGGTCTGTCACAACCCCATAGACACCAATGCATAGCTTTACTGACTGGAGTTCAGATACACAGGTTTCAAGCGAGTCTCACATAGCTTTTATTATAGCTGATTCCCAATGGGTGATTTACCAGTGAACATTAACGCACTGATGTTATGGTGTAATTGAGCCCTGATTCTGGGACTGGTTCCCTCAAACCCCACGTGGGAAGAGATTAAAGTTGAGATATAGGGATGGGCAGAATATTGGAGAGCCTTGAAAGAGAGAAGACATTTGTAGTGAATGCAGAGTTTACTATTGAGCCACTGATTGAGCCACTGGTGCTGAAGCTGGGATATCACGAATCTGACTTGTTGGTGGCCCTTGAGAACTGGAGTTGGCCACTCCTGTTCTAGAAACATCACCTTTATGTGAACTGCAGTAGAATCTCCTCTCCAGATACAGTACACTTTCAGCTCAGGTGCCTGCATCGCTGCTCAGGGTGCTCAGGGCAGGGGATACCACGTGAATAGCTTGTAAACTGATTAGTACATTATTTAACACACCCTATCAAGATGATACATGCACAATTTTTTTTCTGCTCTTGATTCCAAAAGTTGATTGACATAACATTCTAGCAATCTTATGTACTGATGCACGTTATTTGAACACATCTCGGCGCCGATTTTGTGTGCTCTGCTGTTCCCCACGCAGCATGAACGCGGCCAATCGCCACAGGCACCCGCGCTTATCGCGGATGTTTTGTTTGAATTTCATGGATTCTGTTTCTTCGTTTGCAATAAAATGGATGAATTGTAATGTGTACAGTACTGTGCTACTGTGTCAATTTCATGTTTTTAATAGCCAGAACACTAAAATTTGTTTTTCTGCACTCGCCGCGCTCGCATCTTAGTGCGGGAAGGCTGGAATTCATCCCACGGATTCCAATGTACATGACGCGTGAAGTGTTCGAATAACGGCCGCTGCATCAGTACATATTGAAATGCAGGCTGCTTAACTCGTTTACATGACAAAGTAGGTGCATGATATAGAGAATATTAGTGATTTGTTTGTGACTATTTAAGAACCATTTCTTAGAACTATTTTTGGAATGGCTTTTACTTAATGAGGTTTGATTGAACGGGAATAAACGCTGGATCTGGAGCGCTAACCTATATGAGTGCTTTATAAATCTGCCCCTAACATTGAATAGCATGCTTACGTTGTTAATAGTCCAATACACAATGTGGACAACACTCTAATCCTTAACACTCTATGTTTATATGATGTTTATGCATAGCAAAGACCTCCTGCAGTCTTTTATTGCTATACTGTACATACATATATATAGAACACAAAATGTTGAAGAATTACATTATTACCTACTGCGTATTACCAGAGCTGCCAACAGAAATCGTTGGGCCCAGGACAAATATAGGAAGCAGATGATGCCACCCCTCCCCCCTCCCCAACTGGGGGGCTGGAAGGAAGGAGAAGGTCTGGGCCTGTGGGGGGAGGAGGAAAAATAAGGTATAAGCAGCATGGGGGGAGGGGGTATAAGGAGGGGGTTGTAAAGAGGTAATGGGCCTGTGGAAGGCATCTAGGGAGGAATGGGCCTGGGGGGGGGGGGGGTATAAGGAGTTAATGGAGCTGTGAGGGAGTATTAAAAGATCCTGGAGGGGTTGTAAGTGGGTAATGGGCCAGGGTGGGGGAGCGTATAATGAGTTAATAGCCCTTGGGCGTATTAGGAGGGGGTGTGAGGGTTAATGGGCCCAGTGGGTATAAGAAGGTAATGGGCCTGGGGGGATAAAAGGAGGTAATGTGTCTCGGGGGCGGGGGGGGGTGTTGTGAGAGTTAATGGACCTGGGAGAGGGTGTTAGGAGGTCCTGGAGGGAGTATAAGAGGTAATGGTGGGTCTGCGGGAGGAGAAGGGAATAATGGGCCTGGGGAGGTAATGGGCCCGGTGGGGGATATAAGGGGATGATGTGCCTGGGGGTCAGGGAGCATAGTCCTGCTAGAAGAACGATAACTGGTGAACAGGAGGGACTAGGGATGGGGGGCAAGATGGGTGTCAGCTAGCAAAGGGGAAGGCTCTTTTTGCCAGCCAAGAGTCCCACAGTAGGAGGCCCTATGTGGGGGTGCAGGGCTTCTGGCAGGGGGGACAGGCCCCTTGACTAACCTGACCCGAGACAGCAGTCCTGTATGTCCCTCCCCCTTCTGGCGGCTCTGTGTATTACTGTTGTTAAACATGTTTTATTTCACCTAAAAAATGAATGTGTATAGTAACTCATAACATTTTCTTCATTAGCATCCATAATGAAATAATAACCACTCACCACTCACTACTTGTGTTATAATTTTCTCCCATTTATCTTAATCAATATTTTTTTAAATACACATTTTCCATTTAGTAATGTGGTCCTATTTTGAAAACGATTTATTACTGATTAACATTACACCCATATGATCATAGAATACCTGGAAATTAATGTATTATAATGAGCAATACATTTAACGTAATTACCCTCTGAATTGATGCGGCATGATGATAACAGGAGACAATTTTCCAATTTACAGTAACAGCTGCTAAGTGGTATAAATGTGATATGACTGACGCATTTAAACAGAAATTTAGCATAAAATCAAACTGCTGCTTCTTGCAATTAGGGCTAAGTCAGAAAGTAAAGCGAAATGGGTAACAATTAAAAAATTGTTTTATCTGGTTACGTTCATCAATTCATAAGCACTGGAGCTTAATCATCTACCTGTTTGTAGACAGAATGGAAAGAACAATTTTTATTTCTATTCACACATACTGAGGGGCTGGTGGGGACGGCAGAGGAAGAGGTAAAATCATTTAAAGGTTTTGTTTTTTAATGTGTAAAAATGAAGGACACAAATCCAACTTATAGGAGATACATATCAAGTGTCGCAAACTGGTACATTACTCCAAGTGCGCTGCAAATCGCGGCATTTTAACTCTGCATCACTCCTCGCCAGTGTATTATTCTGCGCAGTCTGCATCTGCACATTCCATTTCTTTGACATACGTTATTATGTCAACTGGCAGCCCACGGGACAGGGCGGGACGGGGCGGGACGGGGGCGGGGCGGGACGGGGCGGGACGGGACAGTCCTTATGTGGCTCTTGGAATCTCTGCTGCTAATTCCATACTAGCTGCTTAGGAAGCTAAGTGCAGATTTTCCCGCTGAAACTCACTTGGAAGGTGGGGTAATGTAAATATGTATATGGTACAGATGTTATCAATGCTTGCAACATGTTGAAATATAATAGTTTTTACGCTTTGCAATGCATCTTAACATTGCATTGCAATACGCGTATGGCCCTTCTACGCCAAAAGGTTTTCTGGCCCCATTGGAGAACCAGTTGAATAACCCTACTGTAGATGTTTTTATACATGGCCTTTATTGAATCTATATTCAGTAGGATCTCCGTTTGAAAACTCAGTGCTTTGCAGGTCCCTCCAGGTGTAAAAGGATCAGTGGATAAAAAGGCATATTTACAGGTTGGTTTGTGGTCTAAATAAGAGCAATGGGTACGCAGAGCCCTAAGTAATTCAACTTGTTCAGTGCTATCTCTGTTTCCAATTTTGGTATACAGTATGCTCAGTGCACATTTGCTCAAAGCAAAGTCATTTCTGTGATACTCACTGGGAAATCATAAACTCTTTCTCTTATTAACGGTCTAACTTCTCCAGTAGTGTAAAGATTCTCAGGAACTGGGGTGTCCCCAGAGCTGAAAATAGCGCTGTTCAACTCTGGAGGACCCCCAGTTACAATTATGTAAAAATAAGGGGGGTTAGTTAAGAGGATTGCTGCTTTAAGGTAAGGCTTCAGTTACTATATACAGTACTATAGATCAGTGCTTTTCAACCTTTTTTTTGTTAAGTAACCTTATAATTATATTGTAAAATTCTGCGGAACCCCAACCCTCTGTAATAGCGAGTCTGAGATCAGATGCATTGTAAGGAACCCTAACCCTCTCTAATAGTGCGTCTGAGATCAGATGCATTGTAAGGAACCCCAACCCTCTGTAATAGCGAGTCTGAGATCAGATGCATTGTAAGGAACCCTAACCCTCTCTAATAGTGCGTCTGAGATCAGATGCATTGTAAGGAACCCCAACCCTCTCTAATAATGTAAGTAGAAAGAGCCGTCTGAAGAGCTCAAAGGCAGTCTACCTAATGACACATGCCTATTGTAGACAAATGGAGAATGAAGGAGCATGAAGGAGGGGAGAGGGTGTTGGGGAGTTATTTTAACTGCTAGCAAGTCTGTGACAAAACCAATATCAACTGCATAATGTACAGTGTTGTGGGATTCAGCATGGAGTGTGCAGGTACTCACGATGAAGCCGTCCTCCGTTGCTCTCACTCTCCCCGTGTCACGTGTGTCGGAAGGGTAGGTGACGTCACTCCGTGCCGGGCACGATCCAAAGTAGCAGGGAAAAGGTCAAAGATCGATGCAGCAGCCGCTCCAAGGAACTCGGACTCACCCGGTAAAAGTTAAAAACTGTACTTTATTGGGTTACATTAAAAAGTTGTCCTGAGTGTCCTCTCTTTTTAATGTAACCCAATAAAGTACAGTTTTTAACTTTTACCTGGTGAGTCCGAGTTCCTTGGAGCGTCTGCTGCATCGATCTTTGACCTTTTCCCTCTTCTCTAATAATGTGTCTGAGATCAGATGCATTGTAAGTAACCCCTACCCTCTCTAATAGCGCATCTGAGATTAGATACATTGTAAGGAACCCCAACCCTCTCTAATAGCGCGTCTGAGATCAGATGCATTGTAAGGAACCCCAACCCTCTCTAATAAAGAGTCTGAGATCAGATACATTGTAAGGAACCTTGACCCTCTCTAATAGCGCGTCTGAGATCAGTGCATAATAAGAAACCCGAACCCTCTCTAATAGCGTGTCTGAGATTAGATATATTGTAAGGAACCCCAACCCTCTCTATTAGTATGTCTGAGATTAGATGCATTGTAAATTCTTCTGTATTGCCTGAAAACTGCAGGGAACCCTTTAGGGATGCCCTGGGAACCAAGGCCTCCTAGGAATCACTGTGGAAAAACATTGCTATAGATGATCATGTACAGTAATGGGGAATACAAAAAGCTGTAAGAAATGCCATCTGCAGCTATGCATTGGGCATGCTGTAATGTTAAATATTAACAATGATTAAATATCTCAAAGTTTGCTACATAAGTATAATTCAAGCACTTTTGTCTATAAAAATGACACGCTTATCACCTTTCCTATCAAGAGCTGAACCAATTTGAAGAAGACATAGCAAAAAAATAATTGATAAGCAAGCTACAGTAAAAATACCTGTAAGAAGCATAGTGAATTGGAAAAAAAAAACCTTGCAACATTTTAACAAGCTTTTTGGTTTTCAACGTTGCTTGCTATTTCTCCACGAACATGTCTGCCCTTAACTTTTCAGACAGAAAAAGTCAGATGCAGTTTCGTCCCCCACATTAATAATATTTGGGATTTTCAATTTCCGAGAGCAAAAACGAGTGGGTAGCCGTGCTGGTCCTTTCTTCCATGTAGTAACAGAGGAGGGAGAGGGAGTAGCGGGTGTGATACCTTTTATTGGACCAACAAGTAGTGTATATATTACAAGCTTTCAACCTTCATCAGGGCCTGATGAAGGATCCTGAGAGGTTCGAAATTTTGTAACATATCAACTACTTGTTGGTCCAAATAAAAGTATCAGACCTCCTACTCTCTCTTCCTTCTCTGTTACTAAATACGAGAAAAATCAAGAATATTTTTGAAGGTTTTTTTTGTTGTTAACAAAACACAAAACCCCAGCAAGATCTTTTTGGGAACCCCTGAGCCCCCACAAAATATAATGCGATCCTAATAGAGGTATATTAGTATTTTATCTGGTAGTGCTGGGACTTGCGAACAGGTGTCTGCCTTGTCGTGGCTCGCAAGCTTACAACGCTTTGGCCAAAGGGTTAAACTAAATGACCCTTTTTCAAGAGAATATATAAGTATTTTTCTGTGTATTTTTGTCATGTTGGATGTAGCATTGGGCTTCTCTGTCACCTGTTTTTTTTTGTTATGCATTTTCATAGCATGCATTGAATGAAATATCATTTGCAATATAATGGGAAATAAAGGAAGCCTGTTTATTCCTATACATATTTTTTTCACATAGCCATTTTCACGAAGTGTGGGAAAGTACCTTGAACTTTTCTGTCTAAGTAAGATGTTTCTACAGAATGAACCCAAGACCAGCCCTTAAACCCCACGTTATTATATTTCTGCGGTGCTATGTTAATAAAGTTTGGTTAAATCAAGAGCAAATTTAGCTCTAGCTATTACATTTGTGACTTTCATTTGAAACAATGTAGGACCACTGACATCTTTATCGCAACATTGTGTTTTTTTCTCCATTCTACTGTGTAATGAATTCTCTTTACATTACATCCTTTCCAGTTAAATCCACTTTTATTTGTTCAAATCTTTTACAAGGGCTTTATTTCCCTTGGGCTTCAGCTTCATTAATGGCTCTTCACTGCCCAACTCCTACAACTACTTCACATGTGTTTTGCTCTCCATTGAATTAATGTGCGGTGCGCTCAGTGCTTCACGTGTTCTAACGGGAAAAGTGAAGAGTCTTCTTAGAAGTAATGAAGTTATTATGTTGCACAAGCAAGTGGCTGCTCATTTAATGGCATTTCCAGGGTGCCTAAAGGGTACGGAACTTGGCGTGAGTGTTATTTCCAAATGAATTAAACTCATCAACGACACTAACTACCCATAACAAGCCCTAGGAATCAGCTTCGCAGTTCCCAGCTGAGTACTATGCTTTTTTACAGTCTTGAAATGGAATACATAGTTCTGTATCTGTCTTCCCGCCATTTTAATTCCTTCTGTTGGGGGATGCAGCGGTTGTATTCCTGCTGCTGGGGGATGCAGCGGTTGTTTTTCTGTTGCTGGGGGATGCAGCGGTTGTATTCCTGCTGCTGGGGGATGCAGCGGTTGTATTCCTGCTGCTGGGGGATGCAGCGGTTGTATTCCTGTTGCTGGGGGATGCAGCGGTTGTATTCCTGCTGCTGGGGGATGCAGCGGTTGTTTTCCTGCTGCTGGGGGATGCAGCGGTTGTTTTTCTGTTGCTGGGGGATGCAGCGGTTGTTTTTCTGTTGCTGGGGGATGCAGCGGTTGTATTCCTGCTGCTGGGGGATGTAGCGGTTGTTTTTCTGTTGCTGGGGGATGCAGCGGTTGTTTTTCTGTTGCTGGGGGATGCAGCGGTTGTATTCCTGTTGCTGGGGGATGTAGCGGTTGTTTTTCTGTTGCTGGGGGATGCAGCGGTTGTATTCCTGCTGCTGGGGGATGCAGCGGTTTTATTCTTGCTGCTGGGGGATGCAGCGGTTGTTTTTCTGTTGCTGGGGGATGCAGCGGTTGTATTTCTGCTGCTGGGGGATAGAGCGGTTGTTTTCCTGTTGCTGGGGGATGCAACGGTTGTATTCCTGCTGCTGGGGGATGCAGCGGTTGTATTCCTGCTGCTGGGGGATGCAGCGGTTGTATTCCTGTTGCTGGGGGATGCAGCGGTTGTATTCCTGCTGCTGGGGGATGCAGCGGTTGTATTCCTGCTGCTGGGGGATGTAGTGGTTGTTTTTCTGTTGCTGGGGGATGTACAGTAGCGGTTGTTTTTCTGTTGCTGGGGGATGCAGCGGTTGTATTCCTGCTGCTGGGGGATGCAGCGGTTGTATTCCTGCTGCGGGGGGATGCAGCGGTTGTTTTTCTGTTGCTGGGGGATGCAGCGGTTGTATTCCTGCTGCTGGGGGATGCAGCGGTTGTATTCCTGCTGCTGAGGGATGCAGCGGTTGTATTCCTGCTGCTGGGGGATGCAACGGTTGTTTTTCTGTTGCTGGGGGATGCAGCGGTTGTATTCCTGCTGCTGAGGGATGCAGCGGTTGTATTCCTGCTGCTGAGGGATGCAGCGGTTGTATTCCTGCTGCTGGGGGATGCAGCGGTTGTTTTTCTGTTGCTGGGGGATGCAGCGGTTGTATTCCTGCTGCTGGGGGATGCAGCGGTTGTATTCCTGCTGCTGGGGGATGCAGCGGTTGTATTCCTGCTGCTGGGGGATGCAGCGGTTGTATTCCTGCTGCTGGGGGATACAGCGGTTGTATTTCTGCTGTTTTCCATGGCAGTGTGGACAGTCTGGCTATATCTGTAGGTACTGTACAAACACATTCAGCATATTTGATATATCTCTTCATACAAACCCATACAGCCCCTGTAAGCTCAGAACCTAAACCCACCACACCATATACAGTTAGATCCGGAAATAATTGGACACTGACACATTTTTCATCATTTTGGCTCTGTACGCCACCACAATGGATTTGAAATGAAACAACCGAGATGCAATTGAAGTGCAGACTTTCAGCTTTAATTCAATGGGTTGAACAAAAATATCGTATGAAACATTTAGGAATTGCAACCATTTTCATACACAGTCCCCTTATTTCGGGGGCTCAAATGTAATTGGACAAATTAACACAATCATAAATAAAATGTTAATTTTTAATACTTTGTTGAGAATCCTTTGCAGGCAATGACTGCTTGAAGTCTGGAACGCATGGACATCACCAAATGCTGGGTTTCCTCCTTTGTGATGCTTTGCCAGGCCTTTACTGCAGCTGTCTTCAGTTGTTGTTTGTTCGTGGGTCTTTCTGCCTTAAGTTTTGTCTTCAGCAAGTGAAATGCATGCTCGATCGGGTTGAGATCAGGTGATTGACTCGCTCATTCCAGAATATTCCACTTATTTGCCTTAAAAACCTCCTGGGTTGCTTTCGCAGTATGTTTTGGGCCATTGTCCATCTGTAAAGTGAAGCGCCGTCCAATCAACTTAGCTGAATTTGGCTGAATCTGAGCAGACAATATATCCCTATAGACTTCAGAATTCATCCGGTTGCTTCTGTCTTCTGTCACATCATCAATAAACACTAGTGACCCAATGCCATTGTAAGCTATGCATGACCATGCCATCACACTGCCTCCACCGTGTTTTACAGATGATGTGGTATGCTTCGGATCATGAGCCGTTCTAAGCCTTCTCCATACTTTTTTCTTTTCATCATTCTGGTACAGGTTGATCTTAGTTTCATCTGTCCAAAGAATGCTGTTCCAGAACTGGGCTGGCTTTTTTAGATATTGTTTGGCAAAGTCTAATCTGGCCTTTCTATTCTTGAGGCTTATGAATGGTTTGCACCTTGGTTTGCACCCTCTGTATTTGCTCTTGTGAAGCCTTCTCTTTATGGTAGACTTGGATAATGATATGCCTACCTCTTGGAGAGTGTTCTTCACTTGGCTGGATGTTGTGAAGGGGTTTCATCCACCACTGTTGTCTTCCGTGGACGTCCAGGCCTTTTTGTGTTGCAGAGCTCACCAGTGCGTTCTTTTTTTCTCAGAATGTACCAAACTGTTTATTTGGCCGCTCCTAATGTTCCTGCTATCTCTCTGATGGATTTTCTTTTTTTTGCAGCCTAAGGATGCCCTGTTTCACTTGCATTGAGAGCTCCTTTGACCGCATGTTGTGGGTTCACAGCTGCAGCTTCCAAATGCGAATGCCACACCTGGAATCACCTCCAGACCTTTTACCTGCTTAATTGATGATGAAATAACAAAGAATAGCCCACACCTGTTCCTGAAACAGCTTTTGAGTCAATTGTCCAATTATTTTTGGTCCCTTGAAAAAGAGGGGGCTACATATTAAAGAGATGTAATTCCTAAACCCTTCCTCCAATTTGGATGTGAATACCCTGAAATTAAAGCTGATAGACAGTACTTTAAGCCCATATTCATTATTTAACTGTAACTTGATTTTGGTACACAGCCGAAATAACAAAACTTGTGTCCGTGTCCAATTATTTCCGGACCTCACTTTATAAAAGACAAAAAGTCCCAATGATATATCCAATATAACAAATGATAATGTTAAATATTCATCTGGTTTTCTTTTCATAAGTGAGGATCATTTAGTTCAATTCTTAGGCCAAAGCATTTTAATCTTGCAAACCCCGCCACGGTATCCCGTCTTTTGGAATTCCTACTGTATCTGCAAAAAGCTCTCATTGGCAGGTAATGCAATGTTATGCTAAAACAACATGATCTTACACCTATGCTAATAAGATAGAGAACGGCTATTGTCTTTGCATATAATTAGCTTTGTGCATATGGGTTAACCTCAGGGAAAAAACATCTGTTACTGATTTAGATAACCTCGCACTATGAGCCTTGATATATAACTGTGCTTGGGGAATTCAGCCCAACGAGAGAGAGCAAGACAGCTGCTGTATTGTCTTATACAGATATTTGGCCATGTACAAGCAGCTTTGAATTATAACATATTGAAAGACATTGAAAATTGATCAGCTATGTAACAAAATTTAGATTGGGTTTGTAGAATAAATTACCTTCATATTTGTTGTTTTTATGGCTCTTTGATTTACAGTGTATGTACCTTTCATATCACCACACAACATTCATTTTGTAATATAATTGCTATATTTTTGTTTTTTAACTGAATATTTTCCGAAATAAATATATAATCCTTTATACTGTATATCATCATGGAGCATATATTATTTTAAATGTAACGGCTTATTTTTGTTTCTACCTGAATATATTCTGAATAAAAATATTATCCTTTTTATCATTCAATTGATTTCTTTCAAGCATTTTTTTCACTGCCTCTTTTCCCAGTACTTTTCCGTTTAAAGACATACATTATTAAAGGTGCAGAACAGAGAGAGATTTGACATAATAATGTCTTTTAAAATCAACATTCAGTACCAAGAAGTCTATTAAAATCATTGGTGCATTAAATAGTTCGATATCCCCTTAAGGGTAAGTGATGTTAAGGGATCCACTTTATTATGTGTTGTTTTGTTCAGACTGAAATTAATTTAAAGTACTGTTTAGGATCTTAATACTAGAGACCAAGTGATCACTGTGTAACTGTTGTACTGTGCGCACCGCTGCTCTAGTGCATTACAGTACCTTCCTACTTGTCATTTTCCTGGGAGGGAAAAAGCTCATTGCATGGTCTTATACTAAGCATAGTCCCAGTTGACTGGTCTAACCTCTTCCAAAGGGGTAAGCATACTGTAGGTCATTCTTTTAATCTGCCCATGAAGTTCAAAGTACAGATGTAGCAGGCTTAAATGTTCCCCAGATAAGACATATCCCATAATAATACAGAATTTCCATAGGATTGAGTGGCAGTATTGGTGCAGAGTATCACAGCATATTGCTACTCCCCCACATACTGTAACAAATGCAGGCTTTTAACCTTCCAAGTACATTCCTTTCAGCTGTTTATAAAGAAATTAATTATCATAAATTTGCTATCTTTAATGAGAATTTCCTTAAAATGCTTGATTGGCAGCTCTTAGGTAACCTAACTACTGTGCTTCACAGCGACACAGTAGTATACCTGACTGAATATCCTTCTTAAAACAACGGCTTCCTTCTTGTTTCTTTGCAACACTTAACACTTAACCCGTGTCTGCCGGTCTTCCACGTGATTGCTTGGGTCAGCGATCCCCTTGGTGACGACCAGCGCCGATTGACATAAATAGAAGGGGTTCGGGCCCCACTTCCATTTCGATTGTGTCTTTCTAAAAAACGAGCACAAATAGCATGATATTCCCTTCTAGGCACCCCGAGGGTTACAGCAGTTATAATCATCACAAACTACAAATAGCAACCAATATATCTGCATTATGCATTGGTAAAAGACAAAACTATTTTTGGACTGTCACGGCAGACCAGGTCTTTTAACACCATTTATATTTAAGGGATCACTCACAGGGCAAAACAAGGCAGTGAAATAAAATGAGGTTTATTTTGGATAAGACCTCGGAAACACACAAGAATGCAAAATACAAAAATATACACACTTACGGGGTTCTGGGGAATGAGATCTACCTTTCCTAGGTGCAGGGACCCACTTCAAATGGGTTTCCCCTGTCCGCTTCTCTGCTTCAGGATATCAGAGTGCTGCACACACAGCAGCCACTCCAACATGTATCGCCAGCTGGTCACCGTCCAACTCCACACTCCTTCCCAGAGTGTCTCTTAGATGGTCCTCTGAGGGAATCTGCACGCTCCTTCCCAGAGTGTCTCTCCCTCTGAGGGTAACTAATGCTCGGATCAGCAGCATCCCTTATATAGCCCTCTGTTGCTATCCTTTACATGGGAGGGGACTGCTGGCCAATCAGAGCATGGATTAGGTTGGTGCCACAAAAGCCAGATGAGGGCGTGCTAAGGCACTCAAGATCTCCCACTGGGTAGGAGCCTCAGAGTCTGGACAGTACAATGCTCTTAATCCCAGATCTGATCAGCAGCCTTTCACCTCCCCTCAGGAGTCCTGACACCTAGCTGTCCCAACTCTGGTTTTAATCCTATTATTTCTATGGAGAGCTTCAACTAAGTGAATTACTCCATAGATATGACAGTAACAGTGGAATATCTAATTTACTTTCTTGCATGTTAATTCCATCACTACACAATACCAGGTATCTAATCTGGGAGGAATTGCTAACACAGGCATAAATACAGACATAAGGTAATTATGTAAAATTCAGAACTTAGATTTACATACAGCTAGCCCAAATCACATCATAAGTCAAGGCTTTCTAAACTGGGGGAAGGATTGTCACAAGGAATAAAAGAATACATGCTTTGAAATACATTCTTACAGACATGGGTTACATTTACATTTGGTGGGATGAAATACTACTAGGACAGCCAAGTTACACATTTTTTTAGGGGTAAATAGCTGGGATTTCTCTTTATTAGGTCCCCCAGCTACCCCTACCATGACAGGGACAAGGACAAGACTACAGACTGAAATATGCTGGAAAGATGCTGTATAGAATATGTATATACTGGGAAAGGTGCCGCGTACTAGCAGAGTTTGTGGCATATTTCTTCAATCCGAAAATTGCATCCTTTCTAGAGAGACCTGAAGGTTGTCAGTTCAATTTCCAATTTTGCAAGTGGAAAATTGCATTACAGTATGTCCCACTGTGACCTCTCACAAGACAATACACTTTTTAATTCAATGTCTTCAAGCTACCTCATTTCAAGTGGAAAGGGTACAATACGCCACCAACTCCCTTTTTACAGAACTTAACCCCCTTGATGTTGAATGGGCTGCATTGCAATGTTAAATATCTGTATCCTGTCATTTATAATTGTCCATCTGTCACAAAGTGTGCGAGAAGTTCGTTTAACACTGAAAAGCCCATGGGCATAGCATGAGCGATTCATTTTGATTACTTTTGCTTTCAAAATTCAATCGAACTTTTAAAAAAGGTTTTTCTTTATTTTAAATTGTGGGGCTGCTTTTAAAAAGTAAAATAGCGAATGTGAAAACTTAGGAATGGAAGGTTCTAGTGAGATATTTGCGTATGTATGTATCATTTTATTTATATAGCGCTAACCATTTGCAATATTACAATAAGAGGTGAATACATTATGTAGCCCTCTTTCTCTATGCCTACGGAAAACTACGCGGGCGACTACGTGTGCTGCTATACCTGTTGGCTTACAGTAGGCCCAACCCTCTGCTTCTGGGAGCCTGAGGTGGTCTCTCACCTTCTGTTCGGTATGGCGCCTCCACCTATGGGGGATCCCAGCAGCGCGGGATGATTACACATAGGACCCAATAAACACTATACATTGGGTATAATATAACTTCTTTACTAACAGTATTATAATCAGCACACCCACAATACAATATCCCAACACACAATGCCCAACACCCGGCGTGGGTTTCCCATCCCCCCCCCCAAAAGTACCTAGGCACCTGAACACCCGGCACCTGAACACCCGGTGTCCATAAAGCAGCCTGCCCAAAGTGTGAGGTAGCGCTACCCTTGTGTGGATTTGTTGGTGCACTCCTGTACCCATGTACCGCCGATGAGATAACGGATGTCAGGTCCAATGACGTGGGGTCTGCAAAATGCCCTCTTGCCTCACAGATGATGGTCCGCCTCGTAAGAGAGCTCCAGCAGGAGTGTCTCCCGTAAAGTCTATAGGGCTCTGGGTCTGGTCCCAGGCCGCAGGACACCGCATGGCCGTCCGGTCACTGGTGCAATACTCATGCAGCAGTACTAAGGGGAGCGTCCCTATCTGGGGCCTTCCCTACAATACTGAAATACTGTGACTCAGGGCCTAGCTGGGGCCTATGGGACAATACTGGCCTAGTCCAGGGAAGCACAGCTCCCTGGACACTACCTGCTCCATTGCCCTCCTTCTAATGTAAACTCTCTCCTTCTCTTCCTCGAGCCCTATTGTCTCATACGTCCCATGTGGTGCCTACCCCAGAGGACTATGGGGCATGTAGTCCCTTGCAGTTTCCTGCGGAGCCACTAAGATGGCTGCCGCAATCCGGACTATCTGCGCATGCACGATGCTTTGCCCGGCGAACGCACGATGCTTTGCCCTGCGCATGCGCGTGAAACAAAATGGTCGCCCGCACTCGCGTCTCGACACAGGTAAGGAGGGGAGACTCTGCTACATCTACAAACAATGGGAATAAGTGCAGCAGGTAAATGACAACATAAGGCTAAATCCGACCCTACCACAAAGTGCTTACAATCTAAGTGTTAGGCTGCGGCCATAGTGCATGTGACAAACAAATTCATTAAGTGCACCAGTCCGGCCATACTGCGCGTGATGCGATGCACGTGGCAACGTAACAGGATTTGGAGTAGACAAATCCATTAGATTTTTCGCGCAATGGCTGCATCACGTGAGCTGTTTGAACCAATGAGGGCGAACCAGTCTGGTGACGTCACGGCCATGCCTCTCCGTCGTGCGTGTCAATGGAGGACACAGAACGCTGAGGCGAGAGGCGCGTGCACCTACTTTGGCTCTGTCGCGAGTGCACTATATCCGCAGCATTAGGTCGCGGACATGGTCAGCGCTTAGGCGCTGACCCGCGCTGACGCTCGGCAGTGAGACCCTGCAGCCACAGACGTGGGAAGCATGCTGACTTTCACCCGACAGTTGGATTTTAGTTTGAGCGCTGAGTCTGCTCACGTGACTCCAAAGCAGCCAATGAGGAAGAGGTGAGTGGAGCATGGGAAGAGATGTGTACGGGGGAGAGACTGCCTTGCAGTGGGGTGAGTTGTTGCGGGGGGTGGGGGAGGGTCCCAAGGGGACAGTGGAGAGACTGGCTGCCAGCGGGGTGGGTGATTTGACGCTCCGGAGGGTTGATGCCCAGCCTCCCGCCCGCCTCGGAAGCATGCTCACTGCCTCGCGGCCAGGCCAGGCAAAAGCTCCTGCTTGCGTTGGCCAGGCACAGCGTGAGCGCGCATCAGCATTAGAGGCAGGAGTATGGACACGGCCTTACTGTAGGTTGTGAGGCTTACAGACTCAGGAGTAAAAAGTGCATATCAGAAGTGCAAACAGGGAGGTCACGTGCATCTAGAGTTCGGAGTTCATAGCAGAGGCATTAAACGTTTAACGATCTTCTTTTTTTTTAGAGGTAGATTTTCAGCTGGGCTTTGAATATGGACAGTGAAGGTGCTTGTCGAATATTGAGTGTAAGAGCATTCCATAGGTAGGGAGAGAGTCGTTAAAAAGGTTTGAGACATCAGAGGGCTGTAGTGGTAAGAGGTGGAAAGATGGGACAACGTTCGGTTGAGAGTAATACTTGTACTGCAGTGCCGACGAGTATTCTAAAACAAATCTGGGGCAATCGCCAACAAGACCCAGGTACATGCTGGGTACATGCTGGGTACATGCTGCAACATTTCAGTGACATTTCTGCAGACAGATTAATGGCCCATCGAATTAACAGCGGGGGTCCCTGGACGTCCCATTCAAACTGAATGGGACTGCCAGAGACCCCTGCTGTGTTAATCCGATGGGCCATTAGTCTCTGCAAAAATGTCACTGAAATGTTGCAGCATGTACCCAGCATGTACCTGGATTTTGTTGGTTATAGCCCCATATATTCCAAGGCAAGTTTAAGGCAAGTTTTAGAATACTCGTAGGCGCCCCTGTAGGTGTGTTACTAGAGATTAGAGTTGAGATATATGGAGGTGCAAAGGTGTAGAACCTTAAAAGTAAGGAGGAGAATTTAGCAGTTTGTATAGGAATGATGAGGAAGCCTGCAGGGAGAGTTCAGGAGGAACATAGGGTGAATTTTAGCAATGTTGTGAAGGAAAAAGTGGCAAGATTTAGTAACAGCGTTTATACAGTATGTGGGGGGAAGGAAAGGGAGGAATCAACCTCTAGGCCGTGTACTTGCCAGACTGGTGGATAGTAGTGGTGTTATTGACTGTAATGGAGAAGGGAACATGGGACCTGGTTTGGGAGGGAATATGAGAAGTTCTGTCTTAGCCATGTTAAGCTTGAGGCAACGAAGGACCATCCAGGCAGATATAGCTGATAGGCACTCTGTAATATTTTGACTGGCTGCGGGTGTAAGGTACGGGCCATATCTACTTCCCACACCCCCAAGCACGTCACCTCACCTCCATAACTACCTTCCTCCCCCCACGTCCATATCTACCCATTCCCCTTAGGTCCATGACTACTCCATACAGGCCTTTATCTACATTTCCCCCCACCCAGGCCCTTATCTCCTTCCCCCCACTTTCATAACTACTCCCTCCCAGATCCATAACTTCCCTCTCTCCCTTTCTTTATCCAGCGAGAGGGTATATCGAGAGAAGAGTAAGGGGCCTAAACATCAGCCTTGAGGTATACGTACAGAGAGTTCCATAGAAATTGAGGAGGAGTTGGCATATGGGGCACTGAAGCAATGGTGGGAAAGGTAGGAGGAAAACCAGGAGAGCAGTGCCACCGATGCCAAAAAAGTGAAGCATGTGTAGAAGAGGAGGGTGGTCAACAGTATCGACAGCTGTGGAGAGGTCAAGAAGAATCAGAATAGAGTCGTTTCCTTGATATTTGGCAATATGAAGGTGGTAATTAGCTACTTTAGAGTATGCTGCGTAGACGCTTCAGTGGAAAGGGTCAAGTAGGTTATGGGAGTTAAGATAGCAAAGTATATGTAAAAAAAGCAATACGTTCAAGATCTTGGCTTGTGGTGGCGGAGGCTGCTGCAAACTTTGCTCGGGGTGGAAGAGGGTGATCCGTGGCTGCTGCAAATTTGCTTGGGGGGGGGGAGGAGGGAGAGGGTGATCCGTGGCTGCTGCAAACTTTGCTTGGGGGGGGGAGGGAAGGAGGGAGAGGGTAATCCGTGGCTGCTGCAAACTTTGCTGGGAGGGGGGGGGGGGAGAGGGTGATCCATGGCTGCTGCAAAATTTGTTGGGGGGGAGAAGGGGGAGGGTGGTCCGTGGCTGCTGCATACTTTGCTTGCATGTGTGAGAGTGTGTGTGTCTGTGTGTGTGTGAGAGATAAGAAAAGGGAGAGGGAGAGGGAGGGAGAGGGAGAGAGAGAGAGGGAGAGATCGATCCGTGGGGGGTGATGTGAGGGGGGTGGTGATGTTTAAACCAAAATCAATACAAAATATATAAGCATTGTTTATTCAAAAGTATGAGCCTTATTATTTATTACCCCTACTGCTTTATATGTCTATTTTGTGATTTATCCCTGTCGAACATGTGTCATCCAGATAGGGGTTCCCCGAAATTTTACGAAATACTTCAAGGGTTCCTCCAAACAAAACAGGTTGGGAATCACTGGTCTAGGGTGTTATTCTTCAGAACAGGTATAACAATACTGTATGTTGTTTAAAAAGAGGTGGGAAAGTATCAGATCAAAGAGATACGTTAAAGATATTTGTGAGTATGCGGGTCATTCCCCAAAGATGGGGATGGGTGTTGTGAGCTTTTGGAAAGTTTGCTCAAAACGGCAGAGAAGGAAATCTCCAATCACTTAACAGTGTTTCTTCCTTTGCCCTCCTCTGGAAATGTTATGAATGACTTGAAAGCTTACAATTTTTTTTTAAAGGTATTTAATTACTGTTGCATAGGCCATTTGTCCAAAATTCGTATCATGTGCGTTATATCCCATGTGTGAGGCTGTAGTAGTATTATTGGAAATATGGGAATAGAGTTCATTAACTCAAATTAAAATTACATTTAAATTCTATTTATCGAAGACAGGGGTAAAGCTATGTTAAATATCTACAGTATATAGCCACCGGGCGACAGATAAGCAAGAAGGGGATGAAAAATGAAATTACATTACAGTTAAATTGGAATAACATGGGATATAAAAAAAAAGATAACCAGTCTCCCTGTTATTTGTCCTTTTAATATACTACTAATACACTGAATGATCCACATACGTGTGAAAAATCCCTGAGCTAAGGTCCATGCGCTGATGCGTAAAATTAAAAAAAGAAGCTGTCCCTAAAGGCGTTTAATTGCTGAGAAAATGTATAATGATACAATTCAGTAAACGCTTTATGATACCACCAATTTTGTGGCAAGTTTTTATTCTATGAATTGGCAAGAGAACTGAAGAATATAATATGTCATTTGCTTGGAGAAAATGCAAATGCTTTCTGTGTCTCATGCTCAATTTATTTATCCATGATCCAATGTTTAAAGCAATAATCTCCATGGCCCGATTTTGTTTTTAATCATTCACTTTGACATAGCTTAAACCTGGAGAAGGATTTTCACTGTTCAATGTACCTGAATTTGTTTAGGAGCTTGAAATTACTATAGATGGAAAGCTAGCTATAACCAAACAGTAATTGTAACATGTGAGGTCACTGTTTCTGACCGTCCCGCAGACAGGAAGCTGACCTGCGACCATCTTGGAGGATGGCAAGTGTCTTTTATTTAAATGATACATTTTAGCTGGAAATGGAAGGTCTCTGCTGGCTTACAGTACAGACCCAGACATCTCAACTCTTACTGGTTTGAAGTCAGTTTAGGTTACGCTGGAATCTCACTGATAGGAGAATGGAAGCCGTCAGTACTTCTCATTTAAAATGTCCATTAGAATTATTATGGCGCTGAAAGAGGTTGCGTGAGTAAGGTATAGATATGTAAAACCTGACTTGAAACATCGCCTATGGTCTTTTGGGGGAAAAGTAATTTCATTTGTGAGACTTTAAGGCCCCTTTGTTTGGAAATGTGGAAGAATGGGGAAAAAACTGTACAGGCATACAACGCATTAACATACGCAATGGGACCGGAGCATGTATGTAAAGCGAAAAAGTACTTATAGTGAAGCACTTATCGATGCATGTACTGTACTGCAATCATCATATACGTGCATAACTGAAGTAAATAACGCATGTGTAACAGGCTATATAGTCTCCCCACTTGCGCACAGCTTCGGTACTGGTAGGGAGACAGTATTGCTGTTCAGGACGTGCAGACAGGCGCATGCGTGAGCTGCCGTTTGCCTATTGAGCTAAATGTACTTACTCGCGAGTGTACTTAAAGTGAGTGTCCTTAAACTGGGGTATGCCTGTACAGATAAAAACAAAATTCCAAACTATTTTATACTATAAAGGTATTGGGAAGAAAGTTAATTTTAAGAAATTGGACAAGTCTAATCCCACCGATGATAAATTATTGTTTATTTGTGCCATGTAACATGTTTGTTTAAAAAAATCTTTTAAATGGTAAGATCTGGAATGTTCCCTTTTCATTGTACAGTATTTGCTGTCTATTATAACTCAACTGGGAAAACTTGTATTTCTTAAACTAAATCGAATGCAAAGTCGATGATAAAAAAATATATATTATGGCCCCCAAACTCTCTAACCTCATGTATGGATATTGGTGGTTGACATCTATGAAGAGCCTCCAAAAACGATATCTGAAATGGAATACCAGTGGGTCACATTCAAATAACAAAAGCAAATTACATTGAAATAGAACCATTACATTATAATTACATCTGTATTATCAAACATCTATAAATAACTACAGTATCGTCCTTATACTCCCCAAATATCCTTTCAAAGCTCTTATAGATCATAGAAAATCAGTTATTACACATTTTGAAATCATGAACAATATGAATGCAACAGATATTACTTAATATGACTTTAATATATATTACATATCTATGTATTATGCAATACTAGAGCAATTATCTTCCCAGTTTAAAAACAAAGATTATGATTGTTAGGAATCTTTTTTTGTCTCCTTACCTGTTCTAATGTTCCCAGAAGTAATCAAACGCCATATAGGTTATTATTAACACTTCGGCATGTTTGTAACTGTAACTTGCAATTTTGTCAACATTATTTTGTGCCCACGATATACACAATGAAATGAAATTTCCCGTGAAATTGCCCACGATATACACAATGAAAACAAGTGGAAACTCTCAATGTGGGACATCTGGGTGATGTCGGGAGGAGGAAATAGGAATGGGGGGGGGTGGGGGGGAGGAGAAGGGGTTGGATTGTAAAATTAACAGAGAGGTAGGGAGAAACATTACAAAAAAAATAATAGTTTGTTAGAAACCACATATCAGCATTTTCCCACAAACAATCTCTGGGACATAACACCTGAGTCGCCCCAAAGCCGTCTCTCCAAGAAGAGAGCTCCCCAATATGCCTTCACTGCCCCTGTCCACCAAGCCAGCGTGGAAGAGGTGAGCAGCATGAGGATAAGAGCCACTTAAACCCCCTGGAGTCCATAAGCCCCTCACACTGCATGTCTGGTTGAGGGACTGTTTGTTGCCATGGGGCTTTTTTCACTTCCACAAAGAATTTCTGGGGCATAACACCTGAGTTGCCCCAGAGGCGTCAGCCTTTGGCGGCTGCCGAAGCGTTGCCAATGGGTGTTGCCATTTGCTAATGTTACAGCTGCTCTATTGTCTATTTAACTCACCAGTCACCTCATCCCCTATACTGTACCCGTTATCAACTTACCCTTCCTATAGATAAGCTGCTTGAGGTAGGGCCTCTTCTAACACATTGAAGGTCTTTCCTACCTCTTCTCACATAATTGTAATCCTGTCTGTACATGTTACTTATGCCCATAATCATATCTCTGACTGTCCATGAAATATCTGAACTGAATGTGTATTACCTTTGTTCACTTAATGCAACCATTTATTATTATAACTCTGACTTTTCTTGCCTGTCTCTTGTGTAACAAAAATAAGTGTATTTCATTGTAGTTCTCAAACTGACTGAAAAGTATTGCGTTGCCCCCATAAGTGGAGGCCTCTATTTACTCAAAAAATAAATGATGATGATGATTCCTCTTTTTTAGTGTCCAAGAGCATTATAATTTTCAGTTCAAATTGTTTCCATTCTTGAGATGTTTCACTGGAGTGCAATATCTTCCTTCTTCATGGTGTGTTATTGTGTGTATGAATAGCTTCATTCGGGTTTGGTTTCACCAATGTAGCATCCTTCGTGCTGCTCGACCTCATCTGCCTTTGATTATTATCTTGGTTTTTACATGTGTTAAACTCATGGAATATATTGTAATTTAGTATTGCTGACCTGAGGAAGAGAGAGAACTTTCAAAAGCTTGTCTTGTAAGGTATCACCTAATATTGAAGTACAGCAGGGCCCCGCTTCTCGGCGCTCCGCGTTTCGGCGATACGGCGGTGCCAAGAAGGGGCTGCCATGTCCGCGCATGTGCAGAACGGGCCCTCCAGGGGTCGCGCATGCGCAGAACGGGCAGGCCGGGGTCGCGCATGCGTGGAATGGAGGGGTTTCCTTCTGTCGCACACGCGCAGAACGGCGCATTGCCGGTCTGCGCATGCGCACCTAACGAAACTCTCCGGTTCCACTTTCCGGCAATTTTCGCTTTACGGCAAGTCCTCAGAACGGAATCCTCTGTATTAGTGGGGCCCTCCTGTACTCATTTACTCTACACTAGCGCAACTGGGCTAACACGGCTATTTCTATTTAATTCATGTTACACATATAATAATGTGAGGGAAGATTAACAATAGCGCTCTAACACACCCTAAATGTGACAATATACAATTCAACCACACATATGTGCATAATAAAACAATAATTGTGATAATCGTGTTTAAATAGTAATATAGTGTAAAAATAACAATTAAGTGAAAAAAATTTAAATAAAGAACTGTGAAACAAACTACAACCCTTGATAAAGACTGTTTCACTCGTCTTGCATCAGGTGATCTTCCAAAAAAATCAGGGGAGCTTGTCACGTAGTTATGAAATAAAGAAACATTACATAGTGCAATAATGTTATGAAATAATTAGTGCAATCAAAGCTCAAAAGTGACTACACACAATAAAGCAGTCAAATTCGGGCAGTCATCCAACTTAAGGGGTGGATGTTCCCTGTGTATACAGCAGCCACCAGCCCCCAACCTCCAAGGAGAAAAAGAAGAAAAGAGACCATATAGTGCAGATGGTTTTTGTATTAAAAGGGGGATTCAAAAAATGCAGGCTTACACTTCATATGATCGAGGTATGCAGTATGATATTATGGGTAGTGGGTGCTCATCTGGTCCCGATCCTTTTGAGTTCCTCGCTATCCTCTGCTCCACTCGCGTCCACGCCGGGGCTCCCGTTACGTCACTTCCGGTTCTTCGGGAACTTCCGGATCTGATGGTAAGGGTGGACCTCCGTTGTTCTTCCTCTTTGGTATGGGAACTGGGAAACTGGGGTACCCTATACATCTAGGTGCAGGTATATCCTTAAATAGATTTTCCCTGTTCTGTGTTCCTGCAATGTCCACTGCAGCTTGTCCCAGTTGCCCCACAGCTTTTTTTTAAGCTGCTTCTCCAAACAAAATCTGCTTCTGAGCTTTGATTGCACTAATTATTTCATAACATGATTGCACTATGTAATGTTTCTTTATTTCAGAACTACGAGACAAGCTCCCCTGATTTTTTGGAAGATCACATATAATAATGTGATATACCAAATATTATGTCTCTGTTTTGCCATTCTTATCTCCCATTTTTAACAGTAAAATAAAATCTACTAAATGTCGGAGGTACATTAAAGCCTGAATTATTAAGAAGTTTTCGTTACATTTGGTGCAGCTGTAGCCAGGTCACCTGTTTTCCCCTGCGACCCCCCCGGGCGCCTCCGTGGTCACGGACGCTGTCGGGTACTGCCAGCGGCAAGCGGCAGACCCGACGGCCATTCAGGAGGGTGGGGGCCGAGGAGGGAGCTCGCCGGAGTGCAGGAGATCTCCGGCGGCTCTTGCACAGGGCGCCGCCATGTTGCGCCGGTTCGCGCATGCGCAGAGAGTCCCCGGCAGCCCGAGATAGTCGCGCATGCGCAGAAGATCGCGCGAGTGTAGGAGCCAGCCAGGAGAGTCGCGCGAGAGGTAGGGAGAGATTGCGGCGGCCATTAGGAGCTAGTGCAGGCATAGGAAAGGCACGCACGCGGCCCCAATGTTATTACAGGCGCCCAGGGACTACAATTCCCATAGTGCTTAGCGAGGGAGGCACCAGGTGCCTCATAGGAGCCAATAGGGCTGCAGGACTGCCAGGAGAGCAAGTGGATACATTTGGCGGGCTTGCAGCTACGTTGTCAGTCAGAGGAAGGAGCAGTCAAGGGAAGGAGGTAGGGTACAGGAGCGAGGGACTCCCTGTACTAGGCCAGCACCCCCTTGGCCCAAGATGGCCCTGAGTCCCCCAGTATTGTGAGTGTTGCCAGGGATAGCCCTCAGGATAGGGAACCTGTCACTTACTTTAGTTAGCAACTGGGGAACAGAAGGGAAGATAGGGACAGCTGGGGGGTTTCATAGCGGTAACCAATCCGGGGAGCCATAGCCCAGGGTCCTGTTGTGAATTAGTGGCACGAGACAGCTGGGGGGTTTCATAGCGGTAACCAATCCGGGGAGCCATAGCCCAGGGCGGCGTTGCGCGTAGTACGAGGCAACTGGGGGGGGTTCATAGCGGTAACCAGTCCGGGGATCCATGGCCCAGGGCCCGTATTATGAGTAGGGTGGGTACAAGACCTACCTATATAGGATAGGCAACCCCGAAGGCCCTAGGAGAGTGACCCTTAAGCCACTTAAGGATGCTGTGCTATAGGGACGGCCTGTAGTGCAGGGTGTGTCACGTTGCTGTATCGTTAGTGAGGGACTCAGCGGGTGCTGCGGTTCCAGTGAAGGAGTTCGGACCCACGTTGGGGTCACAGAGAATATTGCCGGTTCCAGTGAAGGAGTTCGGACCCACGTTGGGGTCACAGAGAATATTGCCAGGATAGGATCAGACGGATTCATCACGCGTCTGACCCTTTGTGAAGCGTTGCTGATCCGAGCACTGGAGTGCTCGGCAGGTATCTACAGTTCTAAGTGCACCACCGGGCCCTTAGCTTAATAGTGACTGCGCAGTCACCCATTGATTCTCTGCAAGAGTGCGGGACATTGGGTGGGGTTCTTTGGACACTGGGTGGGATCACCTAGTGTTGGGGAATCGTCCTGCGAGACGTCACGGTTAGTGTCTCCTCCTGAGAGGGACACAGGTTATATTATGAATGTGATGTGTCGTATTACATGTTAGTAAAGTCCTTAGTTATTATACCCCATTGTGTATGTGATCATTGAGTTTGTCCTGCGAGGATCCACTCCCTCTCTGGTGGGAGCCATCGCAGGTGGAGGCGCTGCACCTATTGAGTAAGTGGTTACCCCTAGTATAATTGGCCCAGGTTCCCAGTGGCGGAAGCTCAGCCCTCCTGTGAGCCTACAGGTATACGCACCACACCGGTAACACTGCATGTTCTACTCACCCACACTATATATGCGATTGGGTGGGGTGGAATACCCGTTACACAGCTTAAAACATTAAATAATTATGCCAAAGTGTACATTGGACCAAACGGTACTAATTTCAGTGACTTATCCACGGTATTACCTCAGGGGGGATCGAAGCCATTTTGACCAACATCTTATACCTATCAGTATAAATAAGTTACTGTGACCTTTTGTTCATTTAAATTGTAAACATGCTGTGTGAGGCTTTCCTTTGGCTACACCATTTTGTGTGATATCATTGTATATTCAACAACCGTTTGCACAAGCAAAGACCCTCTCTCCATTACAATTACTTTTATAATAATAATAATAATAATAATTATTATTATTATTATTATTATTATTATTATTATTATGTCTCTAAGAAGGACAGGGTGGGCTAGGGGTGAAGAAGAACACACTTAATTGACAAACACTTTCATACGCCCCTTAAAATGAATTATGAAAGAAACAAAAACAGCCAAATGTTTGTTGTTAGAATGATTCGATTAGTATGAGGAAGCCAGTTAGACAGTGAAATACTTTACATCACACCTACACAACTCCAGTCCTCGAGGGCCACAAACAGGCCAGGTTTGCAGGCGATCCCTACTTCAGCACAGCTGGCTCAATTAGTGGCTCAGTCATACTGAGCCACAAATTGACCCAGCTGTGCTGAACTAGGAATATCCTGAAAACCTGGCCTGTTTTAGGCCCTCGAGGACTGGCGTTGTGCAGGCCTGCCTTACATAATGTTGATTTTCGGCTGGCGTCATGGGACTGACTGCTCCTTTATTGCACAGACTTGGGGCAGTGGAAACTTTGGATAACATACTGGAGGACACACATACAGTATGAGGATGCATACAGGAAACAAGATACACCTACTGTATGCACAAGGACATGTATTTCCCTGAATGCTGGAGATGCCTGGGATACAACACAGGTTTCTCCAATAGTTACAAATGTATTTAACTTGATTGCCTGGAGCAAGGACGGCTAACTGCAGTCCTCAAGGGCCACCAACAGGTCAAGTTTTAAGGATATCCCTGCTTCAGCATAGGTGGCTCAATCAACTGTTCAGTCATTGATTGAGCCACTAATTGAGCCACTTGTGCCGAAGCAGGGATATTCTTAAACCTGACCTGTTGGTGGCCCATGAGGACTGGAGTTGGCCGCCCTTGGCCTGGAGCCATCATGTAACATGTCTTTCTGAGGCAGCGTCGCTTCAATATTTTATTAAAGTTAAAACTATTTTAGAAACACTCAGAGATTTAGTGCGACTATTTCAAAGGAAAGGATGTTTCACGTTACGTAATTCACAGAACAGTTATTTATTTATTGACAGTTATTGGCCTGGAAATTATGCTTAAAAAAAGTTTTTTGCTGTATCCTAGATACCAACTTACATGCAAAATGTATAAACCATGAATTACCTTAAAGGAGCCAGAACACAGCAGGTCTCTTAATAATAACTTTACTATAGTTTGTGTTAAAGTAGCAATCCAAACCGTTTCAATTTTTTTAACACAGGTTTGAAGCAGGGGTCCCTGGACTGAACCCCATTAATTGCTTACTGTACCTTCACATGGGGTCCCGGTAGCCACACCGCTCTGCTGCCAGGATTCACATTATGGTGGAGTTTCAAAGCTCCCGCGCCCTTTGGGCCAATAGGAAGCTGTGACATCATCAGGTGCGGCTTCCTATTGGCCTACATGACGCGGGACCTTTAAACTTTAAAACCCAGCTAGCTCAGCCAGAGTGGCTACCAGCACCCCTCCGAAGGTAAGTATCTCTGGAAGCAGGTGGTCCCCAAAGCTGAAATTAATGGGGTTCACCTCCGGAGACCCCCTGCTTAAAACTCATCTTAAAAAAATTAAACATTTGAAATAACATGAATTACTTCTTTAAAACAATATAAGGGGTAGTTTTGTTTGCTCTAGACCGGGGGGAGGGGGGGCACACACTTTTTCCCCTCCCAGCCGACAGTTCACCTCTCGCCGTGCCCCCCCACCACTTACCTCGGCTCCGGCGTCATGACGTCACGTTGCTCATGGCGTCATTTGACTCTGCGTTGCCATGGCGACGCATCTAAGAAGCCGCCAGAGCCGAGGTAAGTGAGGTTTACAGAGGCCCTGCAGCTCCCCCGGCACTTCATTTAAATGCCTTTGGGAAGCGCACTGGGCCTCTGTACCCCGCGCCCCCCGCAGTCAGTCTCACGCACCCCATTTTGCGCACCGCTGCTCTAGACCATTTTATGCTAACTATTTATTAGGAGCACTGTGTACAGTATTTGCCATCCATATATTACCATTGCATTCCTTTTCTTTCTGTTAGCATTTTATAGGAAAACTTAATATAAATGAGTATTATTAAAGCAGCTGTTTGTCCCGGGCACACCCCTTATTTTTACATGTATAGGAAGCAGGGGGTCTTGGGAACTGAATTCTCTTTGGAAACCCTGCTTCTCGAGATACTTCTCACAGAAGGTGCCATAGAGGTTTAAATCCCCCGCGGGGAAACAGAAGACCGGGGCGGATGATGTTGCCACTTCCTATTGGCCCACATGACACAAAAGATATATACCTTCTTTCTGGAGGGATGCTTCCCTAAGTATCTCAGTAAGAAGCAGGGGGCGGTCCCCAGAGCTGAACTTAATGCTTTCTATACATGGAAAACACAAAGGGGACAAAGAAACCAGCAGAAGAAACTGTCCCATTAAGCTTCACACACGGGTGCTACCAAAAATATAGGGCAGGGGTGTAAAACTCCAGCCCTCAAGGACCACTAACAGTTCAGGTTTTCAGGATATCCCTGCTTCAGCACAGGTGGCTCATTCATTGAATGAGCCACCTGTGCTGAAGCAGCAATAAACAGAAAACTAAAAATTAAGTTTAAAAAAAGTGTACCCAATTCATGGATCCAAAAGGTCTCCCTTTGATGTAACCTGAGGAATTGGTCTCCCCCCTTGGGGCCCATCTCAACAATCTCTATCCCTATCACAGTCAAGCTACTCGGATCCATATTGTGTTTATATTTGAAGTGCCTAGAGACTCCATGTGTAAGAACCTCTTTTAATATGTTTCCCCGTGTTCTAAAAAACGCTGTTTCAGAGGACATTTTGCTCTTCCGACATATTTTAGTCCACAGCCACATGACAGAATATATACCACAAACCTACTATTACAATTAATAAAACTTTTTATTGTAAAAAACAAACAAACAGAAAACCTGACCTGTTGATGGCCCATCAGGTCTGGAGTTGGCCACCCCTGGTATAGGGGATGAGTGAGCATCACTTATGCATTGTCTTGATGTCTGAGAGTGCAGCTATTTCACTAGTAGATCCCTACAAATACTATAAGTGTCACTGTAATATAAAAATATATCCGTTTATAGTGTGACATGGCATATTATTTTTTACTGTGAGTCCTTAATCTTTTCCTCTTCAATATTATAGATAAGAACAGACCGAAGATGTGTGCACAAAAGAAACAAAGCCTTTTTCTATTCTTTAGTACAGACTCAATCCTTGTCAAGAGTCTTCACTTCCACAGACAATATAAAAGTAAAAATACTTTTCAGAAGGTACAAGGGACAGTCAAATTGCATACAATATCTATAATACGTTATAATCTAGGTCTGACATTTATCTTCTTCTGTGAGAAGACACATGATAACTACTCTAAGAAGATAAATGTCATAACACACCGAAGGCTTTATGGATTTTCAGTTTTTTTCTGTATACTGCAGGTGTGTTTATTTGACTGCTCCTAAAGTTTTCTGCAGTAAGTGCAGTACATTGCTGCATAAGGTAGCGCTGCCTCGTACTCTGGACAGGAATGTATCATTCATATTTAAATGGGTAATCACTCTCAAATTGGTTCTAACTCCCAACAGTACCATGCAGATATGCCGTTGCCAGTTTAGAGATCAGGTAGATCAAGAACACTCCTTATCCTGCCAACTCGTATAAGACAAATAATATATATATATATATATATATATATATATTTTATATAATCAAAAAATAAATAGATGATACCGTTCTGTGGCTAACGAAATGCTTTTATTTGTGCGAGCTTTCGAGATACACTGATCTCTTCTTCCAGCGATGTTACAATGGTTAATATTTTATATATATATATATATATATAACATTTAAGGCAAGTCTCAGTCTCCTTACAATCACAAATTGTAAAGTAGGCTAGCCGTAGCATGCAAATAAGCAGGGCCGCCGACAGGGGGGAGAGCCGGAACATGTGTCTTGGGACCGATGACTGCGGGGGGCCCGACAGCCGGACAAAGCAGTTGGCTGGACCCAACTGCTTTGCCCGGTTGTTGGTCCTCTCGTTGATGCCGGGCCTGGCTCTCCCCCAGCTGCGTGCCTCATCACTGACTGTCCCGCGCCGAGCCTCTGGCTGTGCTCAGCTTCCGGTGTGCACTGTCATGAGAGAGAAACCCTGCATGCGTGCCGGCATCAGAGGATCGGTGTGGGACAGTCAGTGAGGGAGGCCCGCAGCTGGGGGAGAGCTGGTCAAAGCAGTTGGGGGAGAGCCGGGGCAGCAGAGGCCTGAGACCGTCCCAAGGAAGGTTAGTCTGTATTTGGTGTTTTTTTGTTTTTTTAATGTATTTGGGAGGTTGGCGGTG